>NW_010412358.1:6995-29251 GCF_000710305.1 Buceros rhinoceros silvestris
AGCCGTTACCCAGCGCCCTTCAGCAGCAGCAGAAGCACAGACAGCACAGTAAGCTTTGCCTTATAAAAGCGGCTGTAACTTCGCCCCGGCGATACGAGGAAGAGCTGCTGTAGGGCCCACCATGCGGCAAGCCAAACAAAACACCTTCGCTCCGCGGCTGCACAGACAGCTTGGCGCTGGGTGCACGGAGCTCTGGGCGTCCTACTGCCGAACCGGGCACGATCTTCAGGGCATCGCCAATGTCCGTCGTGTGTTGGTATAACACCTCCCACAGGGGAACGACTGGGAATTACGGATACAGAGTGATAATAATGGCTGTCCACACATTCCATTTAATAGGGTACATTCCTTCTTGTAATGCTGCTGAAAATCACTGAAATATAAATGAAATAAAACCTGCTCTTTTACTTACTCCTAATGTCAGCCAGTCATACTGTCCTTGATAGGCACATATATAAACATTCAAGAAATGTATTAAAACAGCTTGCACTGTGGTAAAATACTAAACTATAAATGAGGCTTCTGGAGATGTTACCTAAATCAGTCTTGTTCAAATACCTTTGTGATATTTGAGCGTAATAATAAAAGTCAGAGTGCTTTTGTCTTTCCATCAGAAACCGGCCTTACATGTTTTGCTAGTCCCAATTTATACTGGCAGCGCGGTGTTGCGGTGTATAATTTCATAGACACAAAGACACTTCGCTACCATAGCTCTCATTATTAAACAATATATTTTAATTGTCACCACCTTTCTCATATAGACATGGGCCAAATCAATCCTTATTGGCTTCAACTGAGCTACACAAGGGATGAATTTGGCGCAATATATACATAAAAATACAGCAAGTCAAGTAATAAAAAGAAATGTTTGGGTTTCTTTTTTTATAGCAGTCAGTGCTTTCTGCCATAAGAACCCACATGCCTGGCCAGTAAAATCCCCTGGTAAAGGACCGAAGTGTTTCAGACTTCATACGCCGACCAGCCCACGGTGTTTAATTACAATAGCAAAAGATGCCCTGTTATAAAAGCATTTCTTACCTGGAGAAGGGATCCGTGCTCTCCAGTGAAGCTTAATTACCCCAGACATGCTGAGTTTTTCCCTCCTGGCAATAACCTCTAACACCAATAACTCTGCTATTTCTTTTGACATCTGAATAGCTGAATATTGTTAATGTTTGTTGTAATTTCCTTATCAGGATTATAGCCTTCCAGTGTTTTATTTCTGATGGAAGTTCTGAACATTTTAAGAGCTTAATTCCTGGGACATCCCTCTTTCTTTCTTCCACTTTTTCCCTTGGAATTTCGCTTGCTCTCAGCCCTGCTCTGGCACTCCATCCCCCATCTCTTTACGCCTTCCCGGCATGCCTGGCTCCAGATGTAGGTTAATGCGCTTCCCCTCTTCTGATTCCTTCCTGCTCTACCAGAAAGGTTTCAGCTTCATCTTGGGCCCAGAAGATCCACATTTCTGCAGCACGGATTTATGCATGCCTTGCCTGACCGTCAGTCCCAAGCACTCCTGAGTCGTGGGGTTTACACCTCTCACACACACGAACACACAGATCCACACGCGGGGCACGGAACAGGAGCTCTGCAGTGGAGCTCATAGGGAGTCCTTTTACTTGCGCAAAAAAACGGTCCAAATGTTATTATTTGGAGGAAACCGAGTCTTCGTTATTTATTAGGTTATATTAGATTTATAGCTCAGATTTGTGCTGAAAATTTATTAATTCATAAGGAGAAGATTCAGGTTTTATACAGAAAAACTCACTTTTCTCAAGGTGGGGAGGAAACATCTCTCTTGGAAAATGACGTGATACTGAGTTCATGATTTAGAATCATCACCTGTGCTATCCTCCTCATCCTCACGCCTGCATCCTTGGCTTTTGATGGAGTCAATTTCCTGAGTGCATGTGAAAGCCCGTGGCTGCAGCCCGGAACAATCCTACCTCAGTGCTTCCCTTGTGTTGTTGATCCTTTAATTTCCTCCAGCCGACTCCTGCAGGGGACTAGTTCGAAGTTTTATGCTACTCTTTTGGACTAATCATTTACGACTGACTTAAAAAAAAAAACCAAAAACCCAGCCCACTTACATACTGCTACTGCTAGATAGAAGAGTTATTAATTGGGATGTACTCCTAGCCACATGGCAACACAGGTTTAACAGCAAGTCACAGGAACCTGAAAGTTCTGCCCAAAGCTTTATAACCAGACCAGTTATTCAGAATGTTATTCCAAAGTTGCGGTTGCGATCCATAAAAAACCTCTGCAGCGCAGATTTTCACACCTTGAAAAGAACAGGCTAGCAGAAAGTCATGTAAAACTGATTAATAGACAGACTCACGATTTCAGGAGCAAGATCTCCCTATTCCGATGGTTGTGAGAGTAACACGCAGGGCTCTTACTGCGGAGCCCAGATCTGTGTTAGAAACACAAACCTGAAAAGTGTCTGAAATGCCAGACCTGAGAGAAGGACACACGCTGGATTAGAGCTTGAACTCTATCAGCCTTAGGGGCAGTAATGGCAAAACAGGAAACAAGAGGAAATACAGAAGGGACGTACATCAATTTCTTCAAGATTATGGATGTTAATCCTCAGTAAAATGGAGATCAAACCAGTAATTTTACTGCTTAAGAAACACAATATTCATTTAACACCACTTTTGTAGTAAAACCTATTACAGTCGAGCTTCAAGTTGAGAATCTGACGCTCATCTCTTGGACAACATCCCTGCTATTTTGTTTTCCCATGTTAATTATGTTATCCCAGACGCCGATCCTGCCGGATACGTTGTTTGAAAGCTTTTCTGGTGCAGCTTTTCTGAGCTGTGCTAATGAAGAGTATCATGACAGCAGTGACCCCGGCTTAAAGACACAGACAAGAATGGTCAAATATAGTAATTATTTTTGCATTTGTATACATTATAGGTGATAAAATTATTCTTGGAGAATTTTTATTACATTAAGGGATAAATTTACACAACAGTTTGATGTATTTTACATGCCAGCTACCACTACTAACTATTGTTAAAGCTGAAAATCAATACAAGTACCTTAGTTTAAGTGAAAGCGAAATCACACTATGTTTTCAAAACCAGAAATGGCTTTTGCTGCTATTTCTGGCTGCAACTGTTAGCCTGGCTCAGACTCACTCTCACCGTGTGGGTAAAAGCCAGTAATTCAACCATTTCACGTGCTCATGATCAAAATCTGAGATTCGATTAAAAAATTATTCTGGCATACTAAATCAAACGTATTCCAAACTCCTTTAGGAAAGAGGAGGAGATAGGCAGGCTGAAGCGCTCGTTTGTGAACGGTTCGGTATGGCAGACACAGCAACAGCTCAGGCAGCGGCCAATTTATACGCTGCTAATTCCTTCCTTAGACGATCAGGCTTAGACTGGTCTGATTTCAATGGTCTCAGGCATAAGATCCTAATTATTTGAAAGGCATTTGTTTTCATAGCTTTTTTTTTTATGTGTCCAAGTCGATGGCATTTTAATGCCTTATTAAATGGTTGTTTTACAGCAGCCCGTCTGTTCAGTCTCTGTGCCCATGTCTGTCCTTTGTGCTGCAGGATTTTACCTTTCATGCTGGCCAAAAAATATTTTCCGAATTCCCTATAAAAGTTTTCGATATTTCCTAAGACAAATAGAGTGGTTTTTTACATACTCTAAAATGACATTGATACCGTAGATAGGACATGGACACCTTCCATTTATGGTGAGCTTGCAAAAAAGGTGAAGGTTTGTGTTCGTTAAAGGGATATGCTCGCTAGCTTGGGTCCAACTTTATACGACTTTTTAAAATTACATAAACAAATGCAAATGTTTTCGTTTCTGTTTTTCTTTAATTCAGTTTAAATCCCAGCAATACAAAATATGTGAACACTCCCTCCCATGTTTTTAGCCCAGACATTGCCATGTGGGGGCTCTAAACGATCAAGAAATAAAAAATAAGAACCAATTCAAACCCAACCTGAAATAAAACGAAATGAAATTTTGGAGAAGGTTTTATATCAAATTACTTTGAAGTGCACATAAGGTAAACAAATCTTTCAAAGTGAAAAGGCAGATAGATTTAAAAAGTATACTTTTACCAGCATTCTGACAAGAGTCCCAGTGAAATATTTCTTTCACACATATGGTGAGGCCGTTGCTTTGTGGAAGTCAACTGGCAGACCCTCACCCCCCCCCCACCCCCGACTTCAGTGGGGCCAGAATTGGTAACCAGGTAGATCCTTCCCGTCCCTCCCACACAAAGGGACTAGTACTGCCACTCCACGCGTGCCGAAGAACAGCTTTACTGGAGTCGGCATTAAGCAACAAAGTCCTTCACTTATCTGTCTTATTAGTCCCGAGGAATACGTGGTATGGATCAGCAAAAGTCTTTTAAGATCGAGTAGAATCTAAATTGCCTGTTTTCAGTTCTTGAGGGTTCTGTGCCAGTAAGCAATACTGAACAGACGACGGAAGCAGCCAGACCTACAAAAGAAATAGTATGTTAAAAGTACTGTACTTAGGGGGAAAAGGGTTTGCCTTTGTACATAAAGAGCTCTATTCATTAAAAGACGTTTTTTACAAATGTGGTTATTTCCAATAGTCAAAAAGCGTGAAAAAACACTTAAAATGACTAAAATTTGTGAGTTTTCCTACAGGTTAAAATACGTGCCATACTAATAAAGCTCTCCTCACACCACTTCCTAACGCGGAGTCTTTGGTCTCATTCTGCAAGATGTTTTGAATTGAGGGAGCTCAGCACTTTTCTGGAATGGACCATTAGCCGTTCAAGTCCCAGCTCTGTAAAGATTAATGGACTTTAAAGAGATCCAGAAGAAATCATCTAAATCTGACACTCAGCATGGCTCACATCACGGCGCCCTGCCCCAAGCCCAGGCACTACAGACATGAGTGAGCTCCACGAGCTTACGTGGGTCCTAACAATTCTACCCTGAGGATCCCACTGGAGGACAGAGCACCGAGGAGGAGCTGTTACACCGAGTAGCTAAACAGGCACAATGAAGGTGAAATGAGAAAGGAGACCAAATCCCACAAATCACAAACATCAAGTAACCTCAAACCTTCATCCTTACAGCCCCCAACAGGTCGAATTTTAAAGTGCAAATTGCTGTGAGTTCTGCCGAGGCGCTCGGATCTCGGGTTACTCCAGAGCCCAAGCACTCCCCACGTACATGTGTACCCGGGGTCAGTGATGGAGAGGCCCCAGTATCAGGCACAAATAGCAGCCCTGCTAGTTAGTGGTAACCTGCTTGTTTCTGCAGGAGGGCTTCCCACTCTCACAACCGGTTTTCTGATGCTCTCCTTCCCACTCCTGTTTTAAACCATACCTGGCACTTATAAAAAAGGTATAAAAAACCCACATCAACAGCTTACACATGAAAAACACCCCTGTTTCACGAAAGGTTCCCCTGCTGGCGTAGGTCAGTTTTACCAGAAAACACAGTAACCTGCAGTACCACTGATTTACACCTGAGCTCATGCAACAGAGGTTTACAAAGTGATTAAAAATCTTTACACAACTGGTTTTGCAGTGTTTGAGCCCTCCTGCTTGAAGAAAGCTTCAACTATCTTTAAAACGAAACAAATGTGTTGAAATCCGATTGTTCCTAAGTACCCGCGTTCCTAGCCTTGCAGTGGTGTCCAGGAGCTGAGATATCTGTGTTTAGCATACACGTGTTTAAACCCGGGTCCTCATTTCCCTTGGCCTCTGTAACTCTGGTATCAGTCTGTTGCTACCCATGTCAGTGAGACACTAGAACTGTATCACGACGGCTCTGTGATGGTTCAGGTACAGGAAAATAAGATGTTTAGGAAAGCATGACTTTAGATACAGAAACTTCAAAGCTGAATCTCTGCTTTAGCAACCCCCCCTCAAAATTTCATAGTACTTGGTTTAATGCAGCAAGAAAATTAGCGGTCTGTTACTTAGTTCACATGCCTAGGCTCCAGAAATCACGGTATTTTATAGATAGATAGGTATAAAGACACCCATGGTATTGTATCAGTCCTTCACTAAAATACAGATTTTCTTTGCCTCATCTAACAGTAGGGGTGGAGAATTTAATAGCAGCATACCTCCATGAACAATAACAAATTCATGAAATTCAAGTTTAGGCAGCATGCTTATGTCAGGAGAAACTAACGGATGATAGAGCCATGTGTTTCTTCAATGTAATTATGCTCATTTACCAAAAAAGTCCATAATTCCATGCAAAATAAGAATTCCATAACAGGAGACGATGCCTTCACCCACCGCTCCAACTCCCTGGCCTGAAGGAACAGAGATTTCAGGAGAGTCCGTTTGACAGCTGGGCATTGCATTACGATCAGGGTTTCCCCAGGAGAACTGTTGCTCGTGTTCTGGGATAGGGCAGTGCTGGTACCAAACCTCCAACACTGCTCTCTCGATAAACCTTGCTCAAGGCTGCTTCACACCGCAGAACCACCACATTCTTCCTTCCTGCGATCAGGAGGCAACGCGCCCGTCAGAGTCCCTGCAGCCTGCCGAGGATTTGTCCAAACCATATATCCTTTTCCAAAGAAATGGCAGTGAAAATGTTCTACAGGTTTAACCACTGTCAGATGTTCTTTGAGCAGAATATTAATTTCTCTCCCGAGAGCATAAACTTTGTGTTGTAGTAAGCCACCATCCTCTCAAGCCCTTTGATTTCCTCTGTCAGTGCTGCCCCCAGACTGTAAGCACTAGCATCTGTGTCCAGCCTGGAAGGTCTTTGAAACATGGCGAGGCGAACGTGGGAGCAGTTAGAAGGGCTTTTTAAAAACTGGGTATGTTAAACCACCCTGTGCCAGCCACCAAAACATATTCCTTCTCTCCAAACTCATGCAGTGGTTGGAAGATATTAACGAAGCCACAAACAAATAGCCTGAAATAGCAGTAGCAGTAATCCTCAAACAAACAAACAAACCAACAACAAAACAAAACAAAACAACCAGAAAACAACCCAACAGAACCCAGAAACTTCTACCTGACTGCCATTGTCTGGAGAGCTGGTCAGGTTCGTCCTGCCTCCATTTTCTTATTGTCTCTGAAAACCATTCCCTGGCTGGCTGCGTACTCATAATTAATTACTTCTGCTTGCTATGATTCACTCGTCTGTGGATTTGATTTCAGGTTGATGACTTTCAGTGTATTACAGACCATTTGTAAATACGTCAGTTCCTCTTCAAACGTTTAACTTCATACCAAGATATCATCTCGAGATAATCTGAAACAGGCCCGCTGCACCATACCTTCTCCCCATCCTCTAAACCGCAGCAGGTGCTGAGC
This sequence comes from Buceros rhinoceros silvestris, assembly GCF_000710305.1. Classification (NCBI taxonomy): domain Eukaryota; kingdom Metazoa; phylum Chordata; class Aves; order Bucerotiformes; family Bucerotidae; genus Buceros; species Buceros rhinoceros. Next base: position 14,301 of record NW_010412358.1, read on the forward strand.
CAAAAGACATCTTTTTAAATTGCAGGAGGGCTTGTCCTGCTCTGAAAGCCGCTCCCTCCCTGTTCCTGTGACTTGGCTCTGAAGAGTCTGCTCAGGCCACCATTTGACTTTAATCAGAACTGTGAGTGAGGTCCAAAAATTGTTGAAAGCTCACTTATCCCATCCCCGCTCATTTCCTTGATGCCCGGTAGCTCTCCTCGCTGCTTTGCCTTTGCTGAATATCAAGGTGAGGTGTACTGGGTTGGTCTCCCCCCCAGTCACTCCGGGATAGGCCACTGCACGCAGGCCATATATTTGCTGTATCCAGAGAACTGATTTTTAACTGGAAAAAAACATTCAGGGATTCTAACACCAAAACGGTGATTGTGGCACAGCCGCGGTGTCTTCATCCCTGCTAACACAAGTACCAACAGCAACGGCCACTCTAACTTCAGCAGAGACTTGCAGGCTCAGGGCAGCCTGGAGGTGCGTAGTGACCTGCACGACTTGTGATCTCTGAGCTGTCCTATTCTCGAAGTCACAGTTAGCTGTGCTGGCTGGGTTAGAGCTAGAGCAAGTGCACCTGCCTACGGCATCACACGCTGCCAGGAAATCACTTGAGAACATGCTGCAGCTCTGCATTTAAATGAATTTAGAATTTACATTTCTCAGTGCAAGAGAAAACTAACCTCTCCTTCAGATCTAGCAGCTAAGCAAGGGCTTGGCCCTTCAAATACAATTTCTGTTGCTCTACTTGGGTAGAAAGACACTGCAACAAGGGGCTGCCGTACTCGTTCACTGCTGTGCTAGAAGAATCTGCTCACTACAAACCAGTTGTCTACAAATACTGTGCTCTGCCTGGGCCACACAGAAGAAAATTTCTGGAGATTTAATTTGTAAGACAATACTTGCAGCATGCCTTACTCTATTAGCAGCTGTAATGAAATCCAAATCCTTCCATAGCTTATCCATCATTTCAGTTACATTTCTTGCTCAGAAGAGGAGGAATATTCAAAATCAGTTTTCACACCTTTCCATGCTTTATGTTTGCCAGCAGTCGCTCTCCCTGCTGGAGACCAATTTACTCTTTTTCAGTCCACCTAGTCCAATAACTTCGGTTTCAGAAGGGGTACTGTGTTCCATTCATTTCACAGATCCCAACACACATTCAAAAAGTAAACTGAACAAATCTAGAGAAAAGCTATAAGCTTTATGCTCATTTCTTTGGAGCTCAGCACTTTCAGCTTCGTGTCTTCACATTCCCCGAACTGATTCAAGAACTTTCCCCAGACGTTTCTGAGGCTCTGCCCTGGCCAGCCTCAGAACGGCTTTTATGGCCAATTTTTTCCTAAGTCTAACATTTATCTGAACTACTTTCTTTAATTTTTCCCACAGCTGCCAGTTTTCCTTGTTTTACAAACCAAGATTATCCCTTTTCCTAATTGCACAGTAAGGCCAGGGATCAGCTTAGGATCGTCCCTTTTCATCATTCATTTCACGAACCGTACTTGAGTTACAGGGTTTGGCTGCTAGAAGCTCCAGTTTCTGTCCATCTTTCCAGTCGTTCACTGGGGCTGTGATTTGAACAGACCATATGTGCTCCTCCTGAAGCCCACAGCTCAGAAGCAGAGGGTTTGAATTTTTTTTAGCTGATCTGAGATATCCCATCTGATATCTGTAAATTCAAATTTGCAGTATTTTTTTTCCTCCTAATTTCTCATCTCAGAGATCACTGACTAACGATCGTTTTGCTACACCACGGACTTCAAATGTGACCCACAATTCTTTGATTTCATTCAAAAATTGGTATTTTAGATTATATCTTCATCTCTGCTAACCAGTTCCAGGCTGACCAAAGCTCCCCTGCTTTCTGCCATCTTCTGGAAAGCTCTCGGGGCCAGATTGCTGGACGAGACAGTGATCTTGTCAATCTGGTCTTGGGGGTCTGTATCCCGCCTTCCCATTTGGCCTGAGACTCTTGTAGATGTCTTCAGATCTTTCTTTCTTACCACGGATCTCAGCCCTTCCAAAAAGGGCCCCCAGACATTGTAGACTCTTGTTGAAATGACACCTGGCCATCTTTGATTCCTCTCGCAGAAAACAAGGTACTTTAGAAAAAAGAAAAAAAAAAAGCAGCAACAACTTTTCAGATACTGGCGCTTCCAAACACTGTCTGGATGTTCTGAATTAATATTGTGTTAGAGGAAGCCAAATGGCTGTGTGCCAAGACTCCGCTCAAGGTGTATTTTTATGGCAAAGCTATAAACCCACAAAATAAGTGGTTTATAATGGAAATTCTGACACACTTTCAGTATTACGATCAGAAATATACTGGTTGTGGCAAGTATTTGACAGCTGTGGTACTCGCCTGTCAGCAGGACTGCCTGAACAAGCCCATTTGGAAGGCAGGAGTCCTCCTTTATCTCACGGAGTTTCAGCCACATGGTTTCGGGGCAGACGGGTCCAGCCATAATCTGCAGTTCATTCTGGAGCCTTTCGACCCTCCTGTTCTGGCTGCTTACAGGGAAAAGCGACAACTGGGATTCACAGAGCGCTGAAGCCCGCAGTGTTCTGAAGCTCCTTCACTGCCTTGGCTCCAGGCAGAGAGCAGCGTTCATCAGCTGAAGGAGGTTTTCTTTGACCCTGTTCCTGTGGAGAGGCGCTGCCCACAGGGTGGCAGGGGGACTGTGGCACTGAGCACGTGGGCTTTGCTTTCGATTTGAAACTCAAACTAAAACCATCCTTGGAAACTTGCTGATACCAGAGCTATGGATCAGCCCACACACAGCTGGAGAAAGGAGCAACCTTGAGGAATATTTAGGATAATCTATCAGTTTAAGTAGGCATAAAGATTACTGACATGCTGTGAATGTGATAATAATAAGAAAATATTGGCAATATTATCTTTATCTTCAATGACAAAGGACTAAAAAAGAATGTAATGAGGCTGAAACATCATACAAATAAATACTACACTAACACAATATGTTCTAACTAATTTGAAAAAAGCGAGGGACAATTTCATTCGCACATGAATCTCTAACCGGTCACCTACGTTTGTAGCCTCCCATCAACATACCGTTTACAACATATATAAATATCTATCCCAAGAGAAAGCAGGAGGGAGAAGGGTGAAAAGGCAGAGCTATTTTTTATCAGAAATATTCAAGATGACGATGTTCAAACCAATGGTAATGCGCTGGCTCTAGATCAGTGCTGTCCGTATGCCATGTGTTAAACCTGAGATTTCCAACCAGAGCTAGGCGGGTTACGGATACTTCTCCCATCCCAAGCATCTTGCTTGCAGTCATGTTCTCCAGGAAAACCAAAAAAGAAACGAGTCAATCTCTGACTGCCAGAACAGAAGTTGAGACCTGCCTACAGATGCTTACCTGCACATCTTGAGCTGATTTCAGACTCGACACTCAAGTTGGAGAGAAAAGATTGTGATTCAAAGTGAATGAAAAACAAACAGCTGACAAATAAACACGGGATGATGGATTAAACTTTCCAAGTAGCATGCTGAAAGATTAACCTTTGCTACTCTTAATGCACAAATAAAATGCAACAGCAAATAGCAATGCAGAAAATTTTTTTCTTTTAAATAAAATGGAGAGGAAATGAGAACCAAATTACACATTATTGAAAAATAATCAGTCTGGAGATGAAATAAGCACTTGTGACTACGCACCAGGATTTCTACTTTTACTTGCAACATCTTCAATTAACACTCCTAGAAAATTTAACGCAATTAAGTGGATGCCCTAAAGGGTATGCTGGATCGAGGGAAGCAGAGCCTGGGGCATACTAACTGGCTGCAGTCCTCAAGAGAGTCTCAGAGCTTAAAGACATAAGCAGATTTTACTCGCAGCTTGAGAATATTATTCATAAATTACATTAGCTTAGTTTGGTAGATTCTAAGGGCATTTATAGAATGCCTAGGAATTAAATCCAAGCTAAAAAAAGGCATTGTTTTGTTTCAAATCACAAGCAGGCTGCTTGTGTCAGATTTGAAAACCTCTGTGGCTCTCCACAGAACTTCCTGTAAAAACAAAATGCTGCCATAATGATTTAAGACAGGACTGAAACACTATTGACCAGAACAAAAAGTTGAATACAAGGCAAGAATGAAATGGAAGTTGATGGCAAGACAGCACATGAGCAAATCTTAAAATCTAGATGCATCAAAAATTATGTAATTAGAAGTTTTCAAAGGGCTGCAAATTCAGAAGAAAAGTCAACACTCACATGGGCTTGTGCTTTCTGCGGCAGACACTTCAGCAGAGGCAGCTGGACAGTCTGCAGTCTGCCTGACAGCCCTGGAACTCCTCGGTGGTTATGTGCTCTAGCGTTTTGCTTTGGAAATCCAGCTGGTACACGAGACTCAAATGCCCCGGGTTCGGCATGGATCAGGAGATCTTCAGAACACAGCCCCCCACACCTTATGGCCGATGTCGTTCTAAAATGTGGGACAAAGCATGTGCTGCTCTACTTAGTTGACCTATCTTTGAAGTCTGGGTGACTACGCATCTAGTGCACGTACCCTTATGTTAATTATTTTAGCGGCTTTTTTCATGTTTGTATGAAGATAAAAGACAGGTGAGGGTATTTTTAATATTCTGGTAATGACAGGCAAACTTCTGTCACCAACAGAAACAGAGGATCCTGCCTCCTCCCTTCATTCCATCTTTTCTGAACAAGTGGTACCTATTATACTTCATGCTATTTACTTTGGAAAGCTTTTTGGCAGCTCCAAGCACATACACACATACATAGTTAGAAATTAGCATCAATTTTTAAAATATAAAATCAGTTCTGATGCAACCTGGTGAGCTGAAGGGAAGTATCATTGTGTCTGGGGAAGGAGTCTTTGGCAAGAGAGTTTATTTTTCTTTTTGTGGAGATCAGGCTTTTCTTTATGATTAGTCTCATATGTTTCTTGTTGGTTACTTGGGTTAATTTTTAAATACACATTAATGTCTGTATTTACTCTCTCTGTTTGAATGCTATTGGAATGGAGCCCCAGCATGGGTACATGCCCAGGTCTTCTCCCGCTGTGCCTTGCAAATGAGGGAAAGGAAGGAGGTTGAGAGCGGCTCTTGCTGGTCCCCGGCCCAGCTCTGCAAATCTGCAGCAGCCACAGTGCTTTCTTCAGAGCAGCCTTCCTCCTTTTATTAGCTCCCAGCTGCTTTTCCGGGTAATGAAATCAATGGAAAATGGATTTTTGAAAATATTTGATTTGTTGTAAAACAAAGATAGCCCAAGAACAGTACTTCAGGCAGAAATCTCATGACTGAAAAATTAGACTTACGAGATTTTAAAACCAAGTCTAGAGTTAAGGGTTTTTTTGGTTTTACTTTCTTTGGAAGCAATAGAAACTAGCAAACTCTTTTTTCGGTACAACGATGCTTAGGACCCTTGAGGGTCTAAGTATCTCCTTCTGACATGATTTAAGTCAAGAGATTTTTTAAAAATAGTATTAATTACTAGAATATTAAATTTAAAGAAAGATACACAACTTTCACCATTGAGATGTGAACGGTTTAACAGCGCAGATCCCTACAGTAAAGCTGCAGAAGAGCTAGAATATTTCTGCTATGGCCTGGGAGCAGGATGTGGAAAGTTGGAAGGTCATTGGAAAAAATATGTGCCATAGGAACTCCATTTTGTTCCATTTTGAAATCATCAGGGGAAAGTTGAGGGACACAAGCCATGAGTATGAATGCATCTCGAAGCGGGGGGAGCGCCGTGGTTACGGAGCTGCTGCAGTGCCGGGTGTGCAGCGGGGTGTTGGAGATTTGCTGGGCCCTCGTTCCCCAAAGTGGCCATCCTCCACCCCCCTGCAGACCCCGCGTACCTGAGCGCTGCCGAGAGGCAGGGGACCGATCCAGCGGCTGCAAACGTGTCATACATAGCCAGACTGGATGGCGCAGAAGAAATCCTAAACCACTCAGACAAAGATAAGTCTGTTCCTTAGGCGCCGTCTAGACTACGAAAAGATGGGTGCTATCCTGTCCCTCCCTGCCAGTGCTGGAGAGGATGTGGTCAGCTGGGTCCACCTGCCCACGCCGATGGTTGGCCTGCACAAACCCAAAATCGCTTGGCAGAACCAGCTTTCGCTGACAACGTTACAGAACCCCAGCACTAGCCTTGCTGGGCCGACAATGTCGACCTGCCAAATACAAAACACCAAGGTTTTGTTAAGCTACTTGTTATTAGCTGCTCCAACCTGGACTGCAGCTGAATGAAGAAACCCTGATGTTCCCGCGACGAACACACGGCTTAACCAAATACAGGGGGTCTTCTCCTCAGAGAAGATGACAAGCCCAGGAATAATTGTTGAAATAAATACTCGAAAACTTGGCTGTCTTTCTTCACCTACACAAAAAGGAACAGTTAAATCCCCAAGCCAGAGTTTCTGACCAACTTTTACAATGCATTTCTCCTTGAAAGAGCTAAGCTGCGTACTTTGATCTTTGTGTATGAAATACTTCATCTTTCAGAGTAATCACAGTCGATGTCCCGTCGCAAATTGTAATTTGTGGCTTTAATATTTACAATGTTATTTAGAGGAAACACAAAAAATATAATTCATTCAGTATTGTTTATGTCTGGTTTGAAGCCACAGATGTTACAAATTGAAGTTAAGATATTAAAATTTTTCACATCTTTGGGAATTTTAAATTGTGCCTATGGGACAAAATTTCTTCCTTCACGAGGCTCCTTCCCTGACTGATCTCCAGTTGATTTCAGGATGATTCGATTTCTAGCTGACATTAGAAGACAGAAATAGGCTAAAAGTAAATTCTGGACCATATTAAGGATTATTTTGCTTGCCAAGTAATATTAACCTGTAAGTCTATATAGTATAAACCACTACAGTAAAGCGATATTTATATATGAATTATTTCCATACAAAAAGAAAGTGATGAAGAAATACAGCGCATAACTTTGTTCTATCAGTGTAACACGCCGTACCCCATCTAGAGGGCTGTCTGAAAAGGTGAAGCCTGGGTTGAAGGCGGGGGCAGATGGCAGGAGAGACTGCTTGGAGCACAGATGAACGGAAAACGGAGAGCAGGGAGGACGTTCATTGACTCTAGTGCAGAGCACAACGGTTTAAACACAGATCAATATAAAAAGTTTATGTTGGCAGAAATCTTATCTAATATAACATACCATTTTATATGTAGTAATAATTGAAAAAAAAAAGAAAGAAAAAAGGGTCGGCTCAATCCTACACTCAATCCTGTAAACTCTTTACTGGGAGTACCTACAACAGTCCCACATTTTCCTGTCCTATTTGTGATTGTTTTTATAACACCGGATAAACCGTACTACCTTTAGTTGCTGTAGCAGTACCACCTCTAATATTTTGGCAGTGTAAGTCATGCAATTCTCCTTGTGAGGAGGACAAGGAGGACTGGACAAGAAGATGGCAGTTTCTTTTTTGGGGATGACTTTACTGCCTCCCCCCCAAAGGAAAACTGATGTGTGCTCCTTAGATGAGGAAACACAATACAAACACAACTTCCTGCACAAACCAGTATCTTATTTGTAACAGTGTTCCTCTGATCCAGGTTTTAAACAGGAATAAATGCTGCAGGCAACACCTTCCGAACCCAGAAAGGCAAAAGGCTCAGGTGTCTTCAGAGCTATTGTTACCAGAGGATGAGTTTCCCAAGAGGCACCAAGAAAAATAAAAATAGATGGCAAAGATAAAACTAATCAAATGTTTATATAAGAAGAACATCCACTATCTCTGCTCCTTTCCAACAGACATGCCCGTCTGGAATTTATTTTTAGGATGCTCATTCCTTCTCACAGGTTCAATGCCACCCATTTCACACCATTTAGCTATCAAAAGCTCTTCAAATCCCGGACCGGAGGAGCCAGAGCCCAGTGTATTTCACAGTGATGCAGCTAATGTGTCAGACTTGTAAAATAGCTCTTAGTGGTAGACCTCCATTTAGAGAAAGACGGAAACTAGCTTTAAATACTTAAGGCTTTAATATCTAGTCCATTACGCTGCAGCAAGGTCTTGTAAAGAGTCAATTATGGGATACTTCTGATTTGATCCACATGCAAGGGAAATCCGCTTCTCTGCCTTTAAACCTCTGTAGTAAGTGTCCTGTTTAAATAATTAGTGACACTTTTTCTTTGATCAAATTGATTCACATTGTTATTCTTTTATGTTAATTTAAAACTTAATCCATGTAAAATCCAAGACAGATCTTCATCCATCATTCAGAGAGCTTTTACAAAAAGGCACCATCCTGAGATTGTCCAGAGAACACGACAGGTTAAAGACAGTAGTGAACCAACTTGAAGTAAAATGCTTTTAATTTTGGCCTTCTGAAAACCTGTGGATCACCAGCCCAGCTAATACGAGTAGCACGGGTAAGCAGCGCAATTTGGGAATAACTGCGAGCGGAGCAGCTGCTCTAGCACAAAACCTAGTCTCCGGCATATCTAATGTTGAAGCCAAAATCCGAGCATTTCCTGCCATTAAAAGTGTGTTAATCACGGAAAATATTTTAAAATAAACTCCAGCTACTCATTTTCTTGCTTTCTATTTGAAGCTTAGTTGTCCATGTTATAAGGAAGTTACCAGCACAGTTGGAAGGGTTTCCAGGCCAGACAGAGCTAGTTACAGTGTTCAGCCAGTAAACTACATAGAAGAAAAAACACACTCAGTATTTGTAATTTCACATCCATGCCATTGTCTTTGGTAAGATATTTCTATAAATCTATGAATCAGAGGCTGGTAATAAAGTCACCTGTACAAGCACATAAATATTTACGTTTTGTCCAAGCCCATAGAGTCAATAGGCCACGACAACTTCTTACTTGCTGTACGCATTCAAATAATCTGAATTGTGGTAAAAATTACAGTCTTGATTGAACATGAACTGATAATTTCTGGATAGCAGAGTTATGTTTTACAGTAACATTTCATATGCTTGTATGTTTTCTAATAATAATTCTAAAAAGTTATGCTTCTGGATAGCAGCACTGCCATTCAATGGCAAATGAGGACAGGAACTGCTTTGCTAAAGTACTGCTGTATGTTTCTTCAAAAGGCTTGATGGAGGAGTACTTCAACTCTCCACGTGTTTAAAACATCACTGCAACACTGCAAAAGAAATAATAATTTCCCAATTATGAAGAAATATTTAAAGAAAACAAGATTACCTTTCTGTTTAGCTGCATGACAAAATCCTTGAGCAAAATTATTTTCTGCAATGACCAATGTAATTGCTGCAGCATTTCCACCGGTTCATGAACAGCTGGGTCCTGAGGACCTCTGCTGTTCAGGCAGCGCACGGTACAGCCGCACGCTCCGGGTATTATCTCTGCTCAACAGCGAAGATGAACAATTTTGCCTTATGTTCAGAAACGACTGGCTGTCCAGTCAGACTGAAACTAGAGAAATGATTTTGTTCCACATAATAACTTCAGGACTTTTGTAAATGGGTATCTTTCAGCTGTCTATACTTTATAGAGACTGCCGTGAAAATTTAAATAGCCAGTATTTCAATTCACCTGCTTAAATTTGTACACTGAAAATGAAACTTAGAGATTAGTGTATCTTTTCCTTTCACTATTTCAAACACAGCGGGGTAAAAAAAACTCTCAGATAATGCTGGAGACACCAAAGATATGGCAGATACAGGCTGGCGAGCTGTAAATCAAACTGAAGATAAAATCTTCACAGTGTTCCGTCTGTGTAGGAACAGTCTCCATCCTCTAGGACAATGCCAAAGCAAAACACGCAATACCCAAAAGCTGGAGACAACGGCAACAGCCCAGGAGCTCGCCTCGATACTGCAGGGCAACTCGAACGGCACGAGAACGCTGCCTGCAAACCCGCCAGACCGATCCCCTGCGGCAACGGCACCCGTCCCTCTTACGTACAAGGGAGAAAAAGCCAAGTTAGGGCTACGAATGCCAGTAAGAAAAAGCACGTCTTGATATTAAAGAAAGGAGGTGCTGTCAGGAGCACGAGACAGGTAAGCCTTTTGTCCTGCCCTTTAGGCTTTGGGGAAACAGCCCTCTGCAACACCTGAGTGTCGTGCACGCAGAGTTCGTACACAGCCTACGGACCTGCGCCTGCTACAGACCTGTAAGCTGCTGGGGTACACTCGAATCCTGCTTTAGCTAATAATTGTCCTTTATTAAGAAATAGGTTTTGTTTTTTCAGGAAAAGTTGGAGAGTAAAATTTTGCCCCAGAACTTGCTGTTTGGCTTTCGACAACGATTTGAAGACAGACTGCAAACACAGGGAGTGCAGGCAGTGTTCTAACTCCACCCCCGGAGTCCTGCCCTCGACAAGTATTCTCCTTTTAGAGGTATTAAATCTTGGCAACATCCACTGCAGTTCCCACTTAAGCTGAAGTAAGTACATGTACAGAAGGGCTCTGTCAACATATCTGAGTGGAAAGATGTTTGGATTAACTAAGAAAACCTATTTCAAATCTCAGATAATAAAATGTCCTCCTAAATCCTAATTGCAACTTTCATCTTGTGTCTTAGGCCTTGCCACCAGCTGATGTGCCGATGCAGATCAAGTGTTTAGTTTGATAAATGCGGCTTACTGGGGTCTTGGTATTGCTGACTGACAGAGTAGCTGAATAGGATCCAGGCTTCTAAAGGTGATTATCTGCCTAAAGAAGGAAGAAGATGAGCACAGGACAACCTTGTTTGTCATTTTGCGCACTTAATCAGACAAAGCTCATAATACTAAGAGCTTCTCTATACTATCAAAAATAAAACAAAAGCAGCTTTCAAATAAATTACACTACCATTTTACAGGGAGGGAAACCCATAAGCACGCATTGGAGAATTATCTTTTAGTTGCTATTTTCCAGCAAAAGAACTTATAACTGGAACTGTAAATCACATTCTGAGAGCCTTCTCCTTAGAGTGTTGGAGTTTATTGCAGCCAGCTCTCACTACACAGCACACGCAGAGCAGCATTCTAAACGAGCCACTCGATAACAAGACTGGTCCTTTTAGTTTCGATTGTTACCTAAAAGAAATACAAATAAAACGTTCTTTCAAGGAAGGCACCAGACTGACCAGGCTGGGCGTCCCTCCCTAACACCCCTTGTCTCTGTTAACACCAGAGGTACGTGGTCACTGCTTAATCTTTGTGGCTGTACCCCTCCAAAAAAAAAAAAAAGAAAAAAAGAAAGGAAAAAAAAAGAAAAAAAGAGAAAAAGGAGAAAAAAGGCATAAAGCAATTCTGAAGTACTATGACAGAGTGGAGTATTTCTCTTGTACAATTTAAGTTCCAAAGCACAATCTTTAAAGAAGGTCGGTGAGCAGAGCCCCCTTACACCTTACTTTCAGCTTTGTTATATATGACAAAGAAAAGAAGATTCAATTTTCATTAAGTCCTCTTTTAAAAGGAAAAATCTGAGAAGGGGAAAAAAGGTTTACTCTTGGTTCTGCTTTAGGCTTAATATAGCATCTACAAACTTCTTTCAATTTTGTAAAATTCCGTGATATTTACTCTGCATTTCTTTAACCAAGAGCCTGCCTGAAATTGGTTTAATACCCCTATAAATACAAATGAAGTATTAAAAGCAGACATAATCAAAACCCAACACAAATAAACAGTATTTTCAGTACTACAGGGGAGTACTCCACTATTTGAACAACAAATAAAACGAACCCTCCAAACCTGAGGGAGCACTAAAGATGCCCAAGAAACATTGCTTTAACACTGGTGTTTCAAAAAGAACGAAAGGAGTCAAAATCTCCACTGAAATGCATTCAGTGTACAAAAAAACTACACATTCAGACCTGCCAACCTCTTGTTATTCTCAGTGTTAGCACAATCTAACAGCAACTGCATCGCTGTTTCACACGGAGGGGTCCTGCTCTTCACTGCGCCTCACACGCAGCACACGTGTCAGCAGCCAACTGGCACAAACCAAATGCTGAAGTACGGTCCGTTTTCTGGAAACCCGCGGAGCGCGAGGAGGCTCCTCGACATCTCCAGGACTATTCGCACCAGCGCAGCCTTGTGAGGGCAGCGCTGACACCAAGAACTGCGCTTTTTGGCTGTTAAGCGCTATCAGAATAAAAGGACGTTAGTTTGAAATTTCAACATTTTACAGCGGATTATTGGCAGTATCATTTATTTCCATTAATTTCATAGCTGAAAGTTTTTGATTATCTGTCAATCAAAGCCATTTCCACATGTCTTGTAATCACACCTAATTCTACATCTAAATCATTAGAAGGATGAAGTTGCTATACTTGGAATGGTATTTGTCCTACTTTGAACATTACCAAACTGTTTTATCTAATCCTTTAGGAAACACCATAATGAGGCTCATCTAATGGCTTCCACTAGTTAGGAAGGCAAACTAAAAGATTTAGCTCCTCAGTCTGTCTCTAAATCTTCTAAGTGAAAGATGATTTACGGTTAAGCTATGAAAAATGTGACCACTCTCAAGTCTGGAAAGTCTCAATCTGATTTCAGCAAACTTAAATCAGGAGGAAAGATTGTGTCTCACTAACGATAGATTGGCTTGCCCAGGGAATCAGCATCTGCTGTGAAACGTTCATTACGTTGTAAAAGGTTTATAGACTTGTCTGAGCTTCTATGGGGAAAAATTGTTAGATTTTTCACTAAAAACACTGATTGGAAAGGTTAAGTTTAGAGCTTCTGTGTCTGATACCTCAAATAATGCTTTTGTGTTCCACTTCTAAAAATGTTATAAAATCAAATAAAACATAAATCGTTATTGTGAGAAAAACCAGAGTCATCTCAATACATTAAGACAAATATTCACAGACATTAAAAGAGAAAGTGGGGTGGTTCTTGTTACGATGAAGCTAAACACCCATCCTTTTGGAATTACTTGATCTCCAAAGTGTCTGAAGAACTAAAGAGGATAGTACTGACCTTACAGAAGCCCTCAAACATTTATAAAGACAGGACTACATTTTGTTTAGAACTGGAAGCAAAGATTTAACAACTAAGAGTTTTACAACACGCAAATCAGCAGGCGAGAAGGGGAATGGAACCTACGTAATTCAGTTAAAAACTAAATGTATTTGTTCAAGCTTTTGGAGGTTGACACTCGCCTTTTGTCTTGTCAGAGATCCATGCTCCACCACACCCCAGGACAAGCTCCATCCCCCTGTGAGTTTGCACGAGTCTCCCCTCAGACTCACAAACAGGTTGGAATTCACGCTGCACCCAGCACTACCCACTTAAAACACCAGCAGCTGCCCAGTATTAATAAAACTCGAGTCTCCAAGAAACCAGTGGAAGCTGCTTTGTTGGGTGAATTGAAATTCTCACTTCATAACCAAACCCTCAGCTGTACAGAGAAAGCAAAACTGAACCTGCAGCCAAGTCAGATGACAAATCATGACTAGGGCCGAGACGCTGAATTTAACAAAAAGCTATTGTCTGGTTTATCACGTAGCTAAATTCAGTTTTGCCGGTGGCAGAGCCTCCTGCTCACTCAATGTCAGTAGGAGCAAAACACCTGGTTTCCTATAGGGAGGTCTGGCGAAAATGAGGGAAAGCAGCTCTGCAGAGGGGACCTCACTAGGGATCCTCACCAGCGGTGCTGCCCTGCAAACCACGGAGAACGTCCTTTCTTGTCATATTTTAAGTACCTGTGATAGCTGTTATTACTATACTCGATTCTTTAAGAATTCACTGTTCTTCCTAAACAGCAAGAGAATCTTTTATTTTTTCCTTTCTTCAGCCTCAGGCTTCCTCCCTCTCAAAGTCTCAGAGTTGATTTTCGTCCCCTACTAAAGCGCATCCTCCCTGTCCGCAGAAAGGCGGGGTGCAGATGCCTCTGCATTTGTCACCAGCATTTCTGACGTAACCAGAGGAGTCCTGCTCAACGCCACGTGGAACCTTGCACTCTACAGCACCAAGAGCTGGCTGGCTTTAGAGACAAGCTTTCAAGTAAAACAGCCTAGGGAATATGCAAATGACACCTCTGAAAGTAAATTCAGTTTTGATGCTAAGAACCATTCCTAAGTAGGGTCAAAGAGAACTATTTCCTTGCAAAAATATTCTTCTGTCTTAAAAAATAATGTTCTGTACATTAAACAGGAATTTTATTACTAGTTTGATGGCCAGACAATAATCACCTAGGTATAGAAGCGAGTCTGCTGCAGCTGACACCACTGTGCAACAGTTAAACCCCTGCTTCCTTCCCCCACAAAAAAGAAAAAAAAATGCAAGAAAGAAAAGGGGAATCTCAGGAAGGACCCTTCAAAATGCTTTAGAATAGAGGTGAATGCACATCTTATATGATTATTTGTAAAACCAGTAGAAGTATTTGGAATAGGCACAAGTTCATCATATTGAAACAAAAGTTAAAGCACCCAAGTTTGGCACCATGGGTTAACGCGCCCATTTTACCTTCCTCCCAAGAACATATTCCAAGAGGAACCTGGGAAAGAAACTGATTTCACAGCCTGTCCAAAGGGCTGAGCATTGTGCGGCACGGAGAGGGTTGGGTTTGCACAGCAGTATAAGCACACCTGCTGAAACACTATCCTTTGGTTCATGTTTACCTGGGGAATAAGAGTTTGGCTTTTGGAGTTTCTTGCTATGACACCACTGAAAATATAATTTGAAAAGGTTGTTTCAGTAGCACCTTTTCAACGATCTGTGTTTCACTGTTGATCTGTTCTGTGCTTCTGTTTGTTGTTCTGCTGCGCTCGTCCAAAGTCTTTGTTATTAGCAACTTGCTATTCATAAAACCTGTGAAACGTGTGGTGTAACTGGGGATCAAAAGAAAGCACCTCCAAACCCACAACAACGTTTGTGGCACTGGGTGTAACTTAGAGACTGAGCTCTTCAATATCGCGTATCGTTACTTTAGCGCATTGATGTTACTAAATTCTATATGAAACTTTTATCATACACAAAAAAGCCCTTCCAATGCTCAAGGTATTATAAAGCTGCGTTATTATTCCTG
>NW_010412358.1:29375-30630 GCF_000710305.1 Buceros rhinoceros silvestris
GTATGACTAAGGCAGATGACAATGAACATCTGAAACAGTCCATGAAAGCTGTGAATTCCTCACTTGTTCTAAAGAATATATTCAAAGTTTGCTTTGATCTTCCCTCTGCTGTGAACGATGACTGTGAAGAACACAGAAAAGTGAGGGAGAGCAAACACAATCCGCTTCCTGAGTTACAGCTCCATTGTCCTCACCTGCACTTTCCCCTCCACCTTCGCATTATGAAGAACTGTGCTATTAAGAAGTTTCTTTAGAGATCGTAATGAAGTGGTTTGATTCATGGTCACACTCGTATCGCAGCATTGTCAGCCAATCTACAGCACACACCAACAAGTCATTTGTATTTATTTTAGAAATATTTCTATAGTGTTTCAGGTCTCTAGAAAGAAAAAAGTACTCTGACAAAGAGCAGGCACAGTATTATTGTTCTCAATCACGACTCCAATGAAAAATAAGGTAAAACTATTGTTAAATAACACACACAGAAGATGCCTGTGTGCTTGTCAGAGAGACTCAATATTTTGTCCCCTAGCTCTGATGGTACAAATCACTCACATGTTCTTCAGAAAAGGAACGTAGTTTAGTCACACACAACTAGAAAATAAGCTGGTAGTAACACTTTTCTGCTAGGACAAATAATTTTGTGAACAATTTAACTAGACAGCGTGCTCTGCAAACAGCCTCTATTTGTATTTCCCAAAGGAAAATTCACCCCCACCCCTACTTTCTAACCACATCTTTTTAAGGTTTGTCCCTATTCCACTTTCATAACACAAAAGCTAACAGGTAACTTAAAATATTTACTTCCAAGCAGGTTATATTTTGTATTGTGGTGCCATTTACAAATATTTTGTCCATTTAAAAAATTTTACAGGAATCTGTACAAATATATCTGACAAATTACCTGCTTATTTGAAGTTTTTGTTTATATTTAAAGCTACAGCGCTAATCTTGCTAATACTTAACGTTTCCTGTTCTGGCTTTATACACAGCACATCAGTTTGAATTACAATTAAACTAATAAATGTGTATCTGTAGCCACCAGCATACAAATCTTTGTCAGACCAGAATGCTCTACAAGGATGAAAAGAAAAATTAGTCCAATTTGCAAAAAATAATTCAAGCAGCATATAAAACCCCCTAAATCTTTCAACAGCAGGATGGACTTTTATATGAATATCCCCTAGCAGCCCGTTTCTTCACCAGGGCCGGGTAAAGCAACACTAGGGTTCTGCTGCCATCTGCAGCTGAACCG
>NW_010412358.1:30785-31047 GCF_000710305.1 Buceros rhinoceros silvestris
CCAAGGCACTGCTTATGTCTGAAGTTACACACTATTTTCAACCGTAAAATTATCTCTCCTGGGTTATAATCCATGAATCTGTATGAGTTTTAATGTCTTACATCACTAAAGAGAAAACTGGTGGGAAATTCCAAAGGCTGATTCACCTACTTGAGCAATTCATAATAGAGCAGGAGAATAATAAATGTCTGAACGCTTTGAAGAGTGTGAAATAGAAGTCAGTTAAGCAGGCAACATTCAATACTTGCAGAAAGAGCGTTTA
>NW_010412358.1:31146-32867 GCF_000710305.1 Buceros rhinoceros silvestris
CTGGTCTTTATCTAATATCTTAAAAGCTGTATTAATAAGTATGCATTTTTGGGTTTCCAGTGTCCTTACACGCACATATCATTACAAGCAAATGGACTCATTCAGAAGCTTTACTATTGCTTTGCTAAGGGAATGGTGCAGTATGAAAAAACTTCCATTTTTACGCTGAATGAAACTGGTTCATGTTCTGGTGGACAGACAGAAGCCTCCGAGCACCTGAGATACACACTTGTCTCTGCAGCTGGATGCTGTGTGCCGACAGGAGAATCACATTTGTCATTACTCTCTATTTGTGATCTGTATAGAGTCCTTACAATGCCTTAGGCACCTCAGGGAGGCTGCCAAACAGAACTGCTCCCAGATCCCAAGGACAAAAGGAGCTGCTGATGCACATGCTGCTGTGCTGAAGCTGAACTATGGCTGAAAATCACTGCAAGTTCTGGTGAAGGACTCTAGTGGGTATGTGCTGCTAGAACAGCTAATGTTACTCTACTCTTCCACTGCTAAGAAGTGTTGTGAATATTTGTATCAGCATAAACCAGACTATTAAAATGCATAATTAAAATCCATACTATAAACATGCATTAACACAAGGCATAAATCTTCTGTGTCAGCTGTGTTAACTCATGAAGCACTACCTCCGACTCCGTTTGTATGGCTGCTTGTTATTCTCATCATTTTTTTTAATTGAGTTAACTTTCCATTAATGAAACACTCAAAATATTTCTAGAGCCATCCCAAACATACTTACGCTTTACCTGTCAGCACACTCTATATAAATAGTTTCAGAGTTCCTGGAATGAGGCAGTAGCAGCGCCTGTAAAGATCTGTTACAGCCTCCCACCACATCCTCATACTTTTCTCTGGGCTTGTTTTTTCTAAACGTTTAACAACAACCAGAAATCAATCCAGTCATGTATCTGAAATGACCTGTAAGACTTAAGACACATAGTCACAGAAATTCAATGAGCAACCTCACACGAATCTTTCAGCATGTGTAAAATGTTTCTAATTTATTGATAATCTTTAAAATAAACAAAATAAATGCCCAGAATGGCTCCAAGAGCTGCAGATTAATCTGAAACTTTCTGTAACAGATCTACAGCTTTGAATGGTCAGTTCTGAATGGCCTAAATTCTTTTGTAATCAAAGCAATACATAACACCCCATATCCATATGCATGTACGTACATATAACATAAGTGTGTGTCTGTGTATGCCTACATCTATTAAAAAAAAAAAAGCTATAAAGATATGCCCTAAACCAATGCAGACCAAAGGTATGAAATATCAATACGTTAAATGGGTCGTGTCTTGCATAACTTCCCACGTATTGCTTCAAGAAGATATAATAGTCAAAGAAAATAAACAGATATCAATATTAAAACGGGGGCGGGGGGGGAGAGGGAATAAGAAACTGGAAATGAAGCATCTACTCCTTTGGAAAAAGATCTTGTAACAGCAGCATGTGTTTGGAAATTAGCATAGAAACTGTGCCCTGACACCGCCTGCCCTGACAGGCGGCATTAGTGCAGGGAAGACAAGCATCCTGTGGAGGCCCCAGAAAAACGAGCAGGGACTGCTTAACATTTCCCAGCCTGGGTATCCCGAACAGGCTCGAGTGGCCACGCTACCAGTCAGCAGTGCCGTCTGCCTGCCTCCCTCCCAGCGACAGAGCTATGCGCTCCGCTGAGGCTTCTCGGCTCCCGCCGCTGTTTCTCT
>NW_010412358.1:32970-47509 GCF_000710305.1 Buceros rhinoceros silvestris
CCTGCCGCTGTTACTCTCCTATAAAATGCAGTGAGCCCCTAATGGCATTACAATTTAATCAGAGCAAAACCAGGAGTGACTGTCATGCTGACAGTGATTGACATGGCCTGGATTTCTGCTGCAAAGATTTGCATGTCAATCAATAAGAACCAATATGGCACGTGTTTACAATGATGGGAAGTCATTGGCTACCAGTATCTCAGCAAAGCTTTGACAGAAATGAAATGAGATCCATGTTCTCCATCCCCAAACACACAGAGTTCCCCGGAGCTGGGTTAATGCACATTAAAGCTGAGGTGGGTTTGAAACACAACGCTCAAACAACAAAACCATCAGGCAGCATTTGCTTATTAAATCCAATGAGGATGGCACGTCTGTGCTGGCCCTCCGGCCCATTGCTGCTCCTACTGATTGCGCAGCTTTCCTTTTTATGAAATAATACACCCCCCCTGAAAGCATATGTGTGTGAAACTCATCACCTCTGCTAATGCCATCAACCAGGAATTAGCACTGAGCGACAGCTAGACTTCTCTCATAGTTTCTTTTGGCACTTCATGCATCCACTTCCACTTTCCTTCTGAAGTATTGCAAGATCGTTAGCTGACTCGGGAATGCAATTGAGAACACTCAGGCTGACAGAAGGATCTGAACATTAGATTCCAGAGAGAAAAATAACTTATCAGGCAGATATCCTTATTGCTTTAAATATCTGGCACGGTGTTCACTGGGAAACCATTCTGGATGAACGCCACGAAAACTCGTATGAACTCACGCTGGTTTTATTGCAAATTCTTGATAGCAAAAAAGCACACGTCTGGTAGTAATCACAGCTGGGCATGATACCATCCTGTAATGCAACTCAGCGCAGCCAAAGAGTGATAAAAAGTGTCTTGACTCTTCTTATTAATGATGGAGGGGGGCACAAATTTACCCAAGTGTACTGCAGAGCAATAAAGCTTCCCCCTGAGTTTCATGTTCTTAATCCTGCCTGCACGCTACAGATCGTATCTGAGCATTCATTCACACTGATATTCTGACACCAAAAACCCCCTAAAACCAAAAAACAAACCCAAAACATCAAGACTGCAGAATGACTGTACAAGTCCTCCTGTTTTCTGGTAATTTCTTCCTATTTCTCCACACAGAATCTATTCTCATGAGTGACCTGTGGCAGCGGCTAACACCGGTGTTTCCAGGTAAGCTGAGCAGTAGCTATACATGACATTCAGTCACAGTCAAAAAGCGTGAAGTACACTGATGTTATATGTAGCACCACCTGGACCATTCATTAGAAGATGGAGAGCTGTCAGATCTCCCACGTCACCCTGGGGACATATCTAAACATACAACCAAATGAGTTATCCAGCAGAACAGTAACAATCTGAACCCTTTCTTTTGGATGGAAAATCATGACAAAATGTTAGAACTGAAGGAAAATTAAAGCAAAACAAAATAAAAAAAAAAAAAAGAAGAAAAGAACTAGGAGAAAGCCCAAGTCTCCCTGCTCTACCTGCCAAGTCCTTGTTGTCTTACTTGCATCAGCTACATGTGCTTCCTGGATGGTCACTTAATGAAGTAACTGGTTCATCACTTTGAAGTCTAACTGCTATGTGCCCAGGCAGGTTTTGGGTTTGTACATATATACATAATTCCTTCATCCTTTTACTGGCTTTAGTGTAATTCAGCGGTGACTCAGTTTATGAAGGAGAGATGCACAGTTTTAGTTTGGATAAGAATTAACCGCCTATCCAGTAACAGCAATTTTTTCCTTCCTGTACAAAATGCTTTTTCACTTTAGCACCATTCTTCCAATGTGACCTTAACCAAATAAACTGATGGGAGCAAACACCTGCAGTTCAGGAGGCACCAATCACTGCCTTCCCTCTGCCTTTGAACCAAGGGGTTCTTTTACAAGGTAACTGCCCTCTCCCAGGGTGGCATATGTGATCACCCAGCTCCTGTTGTCACCACAGACGTGCCTAAACCACCCATTGTGTGTACTATCAGAATCAGATTTGTGGGTTTGTTCCATACTGTCTCCTGGGCTGTGAGCTCATGCCTCTCCTAATCCTCTTTAAATGAATGACACACAGTTCTAAGGCCCAGAGATCTTGTTACCAACAATTACCAATTTCTGTCTTTTTACAACACTTAAGGAATCAAACATACAAAGAGGGTATTAAAGATCTTTCAAATACATGAATCAATAAGTCACATTGGATTAAAAGAATTTATCAGCAGCCCTTTAATAAATCTGGAAGCATTAAAAGTAAGAAATACTACAGTGACCCCAGGTTAAGTACAATAAGGGAACATAGATGATGAAATATGTCTAATGATTGTATTGAAATATGTGTGCAGAAGACACAGGGCAGGCTGGAAATGCAGCGCTAGGTTGTCCCCCTCCCCCTTAATCTTGTACCACACTTGTCATTGTGTTGGTACACCACGAACGTTCACAGTCCACGGAACTAATTAAAGCAAAAAGCTTACTCTTTGTAACAGAAAGGCTCTTGAGAAGTGAGGTTTCTGCATCCCTGAAAGGTCTGATTCTAAAGCATTTTGGTTCCTTACAGTGTGCCATATGCGAGAACCCGACACTTTCAAACACTGCTTGAAACAAACAAAACCAAACAAACAAACAAAAAAACCCCCCAAACTCCCAAACAAACAAACAAACAAAACCACCCAGAAAAAAAAAAAAATCACGGAGAGGATAAATAAGCAGTGCAACGGGGACCAAGAGAGGCAGGGAGATCTCCACCCTTCCTTGGAAGGTTTTGAGATTGGACAAGGTCCCAAGCAACCTGCTCTGAATTAAATCATGCTTTGAGTAGGAGGCTGGGCTACTCATCTCCCAAGGTTTCCTAAACCTGAACAAAGCTGTTCTGGGTCAGCTAAACATTCACGTGAACCCACAAGACCACTGTTCTGAGAGCGGCCAGAAGTGACCAGGAAGAGAAAAAAAGTCAGAAGAATGATACTGACCCACAGCCTAGACTCCAGTTTATGGATTTCCAGAGCTGGTGGGGTGTTTTTTTCTTTATTATAATTTTGTTTTCAATTCTTGAAATAGTTCAATCAACTCTTGCTGCAGAGCTTCCTTTCATGAGTATTTCTAACCGCTTTTAGAATCCATTTGCGCACAGGGCACATGTTACAGCCGGTTTCAAGGAGTCTCACAATTTAATTCAACAATGCACGAGAAGTATCACAGTCTTGTGTACATCAACCAATTCTCTTTCATTGTTCAGTTCATCCTTTTTCCTCATTAGAAACACTTTTTCCCTTATTATTTACAAAAAGTCATCAAAATGTAATCAAGTTTGCAGTGATCACTTTGGAAGAAAGGCAGCAGTGACAAAATCCCTTTGGGATCCATAGCAGTCGATCATTTTATCTGGTCTCTTTAAAGTTCAGCTACTAAGATTAGATACAACTAAACTCAAAACACAATCACCACTGCAAAACACAGTATTGGCCTAAAAAATTATTGTGAGCATTCATAACAAGTATGATCCTTCACGGAGAGACAAGGTCCCTCTCGATTTGCTTAAGTGCTCTGTCTAAAACCCGCTTGCATCAGCCTTTCAGTGGAGTCCAACAGGATCTGCACCAGATTTTTACTGAACAATAATTAGAGGAAAAATGTCCTTTTCGGGTTTGGTTTTTCCCTCTCCCAAGTGCACACACTGGTCTGGCTCCTGCTGTAACCAGCGCACACCTCCAGCCAACTAAGGCTGTTTGACTCAGCCAGGCTACAGGCAGCCGCACGCGCAGGCGGGGGCTGGGCACCAGAGCTCCTGCAGGAGGGCGCAGTTGTTCAGGATTTGCTATCGTATGCAATTTCTTGTTTTGGAGATATTATTTCTCATGACAGTTCCAGAGAAGAGACGTTAATAACAACAAAGGGCTGCTCTCACCCATCTTTCAAGAGCTGTTAGATACTCTTCTTCTGCACATTTCTACTAAATTTAACTCTGCATTGTCACAAAAGCGGACTCCTCCCAAATCTTTCAACAAGCGATTGATTCCCTCTCATCGAAAAACTGTTCGGTTCCTCTGCTGCTGGATACACAAGAAGAAACGAGCTTAATTTGCAGCAAAGATTAAGTTGCGTATAGGAAACCTTTCTAGCTCTGAAGGTAGCGCAGCACTCGAGCAGGCTACCCACAAAGCCTGGGAAGGTTTTTAAGATGACAAACATTTGACAAAGACGGTCTAATTATATTAGATCTTGTCTCTGTATAAGGGGCCGAACCAGAATGCCTGTCTAGTCACAGCCTTCAATGAGTTCAATGATTGATGGGTTCTTTTTCAAATTTTAGCTTCTGTGCATTGTGCAAATAATACTTATATTTCAAACCGCTCCAATCACTTGTTCATTCATCAGACTATGAAGTTTGTAAACATCGTAATACCCAAGCAAGAGACAGCACATGCCAAGCCAATTCTAAACATGTCTAAAGAAGTTTTATGCAGTTCTGGCAAATCATGGGGCTTTTTTCTTTCTAAAGTTAAGCACACATCTAGAATTTGATCTCATTCTTCTTTTGAAAGTATCTAAATAAGCTCCTTGGGGATTTGCCATTCATGCAGAGACCAACACAGTCCAGGAAACTCAAAAGATCTAAGTTTTTTAAATCTAGTTACTGAAAAAAAAAAGGCATTTACTGGGGCCCCCTTATTAGTTTGTTTTAAATGACTGGCCTATAACTTGGCATAAACTATTTATTCTAATACAACTAATTTTCAAAAGTCTTACTCAAACTCTTTTTTAAGGGAGCAATGGAAGTATAATATTTACAAAACAGAGCACTTTGATATGGAAAAAGAAAACATTATGTTCAATTAAACCTGGAGAAGCAGCTTTAAACTGGGGGTTTCAAAGCTGCGAAAATAAGAAACCTTGAAAATGCTATAATCAAAACAAATACATTTACACGTATTTTCAGCCAACTAACAGTTACACCGAGGAGGCAAAATAGGGCAAGTCAGAAACGAAATTATAAACTGAACTATGAAGTTCATTGATACTTTCAACAATACATTCAATGTTACTTTAATGTATTTTTAATAGCGTTTCAACTAAACACGAGCCCCTATATATTATATATAAACCTCCACTGGGAAAAATACTCAGTTACTTTCTGCATGCATAATGACACCACATAATAATATTAAACTTATTAAAAAAGGAGTTTAAGTTTTTAACTATGGATTTAGTCACACTTCATCAGTATCATATTTACATGAGCTCAGCCCAACACAAGTGAGAGTTTTACTCTCAACTTACTTTGTATGTTCTGTTATTAACCCGTACGAAGTCCATTGAGGTAGTCCCCAAGGTACAATCAGTTTTCAAATGTGGTGAAGAGCGTTTAAAATCTAGGCTAAATGGATTTGCCAAGGTATGGATTTTGTCCTACGACAAGTTTAAAATGTGTAACACAATTAAAACCAATCTGTCGTACCAGATACCGGCTTTAAAGATGACAGGGAGGTAACACAGGATATTAAATATGAGACCAGTGCGTACCTGGAGGATTGTACATGCATGTGTATTAGATTTGTACATCTATGCATTGTAGAAATTATATAAATCACTACTGTGAATGCTGTTTTATTCTTATTTGCAGTTGCAAATTCCCGAAAGGACCTACCTGAGGGTGAAGCTCCATCGTGCTGGGAATGCCTAGCCAGCACAAAACAAGCTTTCACGGGTTTGCTATTAGACAGATCAGACAAGTCCTACCTCTATCAGCGGATTTGTACGTCCTGTAGATCACAGATACAACAACAAACAATACAAGCACTTACTACCGGTATGGGGCAGCATCACAAGTCTGCAAACCATTATGCAAGTTTAACATATATTTCTATATAGCCACGGTACTTTTTAGCTCTTTAACTATTATAAGTAATCAGAGGGATACATATATGGGAATTTAAGGTCTAAAAAGTGAGTGAATATGAGCTATTCTTAAAGTAAGTCACATAAAACCGAACATTTTAAAGCCATAAACTTCCCAGTCTATTAGAAATAAAGCACGTTTGTATTTTAAGAGGTTTTCCAAGTGCAAGTGTGATTTACATTGTTCAGACACTTACAGTTATTATTCATTTCCGTGAAGCAATGCCCAGGAGAATGGCTTTGCATGATTCATCTTAAACCCGCGCCGGTTCTGTACTTTCCGTTTACACCTGTGTAGACGGCAGAGCTTTTGGTGGTGGTTTTGTGGGTTGTTTTTGCAAAGCTGTATTTTCCCTCTGAACTACCTAAACAAACGCTCTCCTCTTATTTTACAAATACCTGCCATTCTTACAGAATATTTCATATATTGTATGTGTTAGCTCGAAAAAATTCCATAGAATAGTCAAGAACTATCAAGGTCACATCCTTCAGATGAGTTATGCTTTGACTGGATTTTTCCACTTTTTTACTACGGCAACATATGGCCAATCAGAGTAAGAAAATCCATCTGTTTGCAATTGGTTTCAGCCACTACATTTTAGTCTGCTGGTAATATTTTGCATTCTAAGTTAAGCAGGGATAAAGCTAGGATTTTTTTTTTTTTTTTTTTTTTTTTTTTTTTTTTTTTTTTTTTTTTTTCAAATAGACCTCTACAAGGGAGAAGATTCTGAAACAAGTTTAATTGAACAGTGATACTCTGAGTAACAGTTTTGAGGCTTTTCATTCTATACTATAATCAGAACAATTGCATTTGTATACTATCTATGAAAGATAAAAGCACAGAGGAAGTACAAACCCACTTACACTAAGAGTGTCTTTAATATTTACACTGTAGCCCAGTACAGCAGTCATTGTGATGAGATCAGTTGTTGTCTCCAGCTAGGATTGAAAGCATTTAGAGAAAACAGTTTATAACAAAGCATGACCACTTCTGGCATTGAAACTACATGACACTGGACTTGTCCAGCCACCTCGGGAGTGAAATTCCTCTTTCATCCTGTCTCAAGAAGTCTTCCTGCTAAACAAACACCTGGGTGGGGAGAGTAGCTGGATGAACCGGGACTGCAAGCCTGGGCGATGTTTAGTTTTACTGTATTACTTACAATACATACCATTGCTTCTTCCATTTATATACTCTTAGAAACTTCTAGTGCAACATATCACCACTTTCAAACACAGCCAAGCTGCTTTAGAAAAAAAACCAAACCCCACAATGGTAGCTACTGAATGATCAAATAGTATACTGAATTAGTTAAAAAAGAGGGTGATATTTATTATATTTAAGCTTATATTCACTACACGGTATGTTACGTACCTCTATACCTTCTGAGGCAACTAACCAAGTGGTATACCAGATGCTCTGAAAGGTGACTTATGCAACAGTTATACTTGCTAGGCATCAGCTAAAACAAGTTGCATATTCACAGAACAAGGAAGTCTTTAAGATTAGTGTATGATAAGGGAGTAAATAAAACTTCCACCAAACAGAAATAATAATCTAAGCCTTTAAGTTATTAAACCTACTGTGCATCAAATCATCTCACCACCGTGTACGATGAAAACTTTTGAAAATAAGCACCTGATAAATCATTCATGCAGAGACACAGTTAAATACAAACTTATACAAAGTACACAACCAAATGAAAATTTCAGGACAGATTTATTAGCTTGTGGATGTTCCTAATTATTTGAAAAACTATAGCCTTATTACCAATAGTAACAGCACTCTGTAATAAGACTCTAAATCTCGGGAAAAAAGAAGTCGCTTACCGAAGAAATGAAGAATAAAAAGAGAGAGAAATGAAACCAATCTTGTAAGATACGGTGGGCAAGGGCAGTGGTCCCTTGCATCAGCAGTTACCCTGTCACTACCAACCAGGCTCGCGATAAGTATGAACTCAGAGATACGATGCAGAAGGCACACCAGAAGGCAGGCAGGGGAAGATTTATTGCATTCAATTATTTTTGTTTAAAAGTTTCCTCTGGGGCACAAGCACGTAATATATTGTACTTTCCATTACCTGGTGCAAATGTAAAACATACCTGAAAAACACATTTCATGCTTATAACATATTAAAACAACAAGTAAGATGTCAGGGCATGAGTTTGATAGATTAACTGCCAGTTACTGATGTTGTACTATATTAGTTAACAGCAAATTAATATCATCGGGCATATTTCCTCTCTTATATCTGAAAAATATTGGTATGGAATCAGAGATTACCATAAATTCTTATCACTAGATTCTAGAAGAGGGCTTCTAATCTAACCTGGGACAAGATAAGCAGCAATTTATACATTCGTTTGTAAACTCACTGCTCTCGTTCAAAATCTTTTCTATCTCAATTACCTTTTGCAATTTAGAGAATTTTTATGCTCTACGCCCCCAAACCTGTGTAAGTATCCCCACGGTTTTTTCACTGCGGTATGGATTCTACTCGACACACACACAGGCTCTTGTACTTGATGAAGTAGTTCTTAAAGAGCATTTCAACAAATGGTACTGAGTTTACAATACCTGCCCCTGCTACAAAATGCAACCAGAATCTTTTATCCACACTTCTCATTTAAATTTATATAACTCTGTAGGTACACTGTTATTCAAAGTAAACTGGAATAATGCTGTACAATACGGCTACAATAACTGCCCCTGCTACAAAATGCAACCAGAATCTTTTATCCACACTTCTCATTTAAATTTATATAACTCTGTAGGTACACTGTTATTCAAAGTAAACTGGAATAATGCTGTACAATACGGCTAACCTTTCACCCAGAGTATCTTTCGCATTTCCTGTTATGTTTAAAGAAACGCATTTTAAAAAGAATTTGGGGAAAAAAATCTGGTATATAAAAACCCATAGCTGCTGAACTAGAAAGCAAAATTGTGCTGGTAAATCTTTATTGTAATATTTTGGAGTGCTGAGCAAAACCTGTAAATAATATCACACTGCATTTAGATTATTTTAAACAGCAACAACAAAAAAGAATGACTGTGCCTGGTTTATTTAGGATCTAGTGAGCATTCTTAGTGCACAGGGGGAAGAAAGAAGTTCTGTGCAGGAATCCTGAATAACTTCAGGGCAAAGTAGCACTAGCAATTAAACAGCAACAACAAAAAAGAATGACTGTGCCTGGTTTATTTAGGATCTAGTGAGCGTTCCTAGTGCACAGGGGGAAGAAAGAAGTTCTGTGCAGGAATCCTAAAAGAGTATCAAAGAACTAATGAAATGTGCAGCCCAGTGAAAGGTTCAGCATCTAATGATAACAGCACAGCAGTGAGTCAAAAGCAAATAAATCCTGCTAGAATGAAAAATCAATGAGCTTTGAGAAATTCTGACAATGAAAAGGTCCCTCTCCCTGTGAGATCAAGTGGAGAAGCCCCATTAACAGAGCAGCCATCTGCTTTTTCCTGCTTGTTACAAACCGTACAACCACTCGTGCTACTTTCTCCTTTGTCAATACAAGTTCATTGACAACCGAGCAAATAGGCCCAAAACATGGGAAAAAAGAAAGGAAAAAATAATTATCTTGGGTGACACAGAAGGGATGTCAGAGAACAGCCTTTAACACCAAACCAAATCCAGTCAGGATGTGGAAATCAGAGAAACAAAGCCTTGCTGCACATGCTATCTCCAGTGCCGGAGACATGGATGGGTCCTCGAGACCCTGAGCCTGATGCATCTCCTACTGCCGAAACAGATTCTTCACACACACACAGATTAAATATTTGTGTAAATTCTTTTGTAAGAGTATCTGACACAGCAGTGGGCACAACGTTTAAAGCAGCCAATGTCAGACAAGTGTGATTTCCCCGCACACTGCTGAATAAACTCGGAGATGAAGGACAAATTTGTCTTACTGACAAATGCCCCTCTTGACTTGTTTCCTTCGATTACCCACCATGTCAGTGTCCTTCTCGACACACTAGATGTTTCTAATTTAAAGGCTGAAATATACACTGTGGAGGAAGAAATTTTACAAGAGACACCACAGCACAAAGCAGTGGTAGATAACACAAACTTAAAAGAGAAAGGAAGTAAAAATTCTACTCTCTTGAAGAGAAATTGGCTCCGATTCCTTCCTGGAAGGTGACATTCATAACAAAATCCAAAGCAACAAGTGGTTTGGATTTGGGGGCTGTTTTATCGGCTGATAGTTGAAATCTCTTTAAGAAAGGAAACAGTCTGGTTCCATTCACGGTAGTTCTCTTGTTGCTTTGCATGACTTTCAAAGCAACAAAATAGTTGAGAAATAAATTAATAGAAGTTAAAGAATTACAAAATATAATTAACATTCAGACATCTGCCTCTACCAAAACACCAGAATAAAGCTTGGTTCTGGACCACAAGCAGCCATGGGGACTGTGAAGGAATGCAATGAATGTTTCGGCTACAGCACTAATTCTTTTCAGTGAATAAATATATTTGCTTAAAAACTAATGCAAAACATACAGATTCCTTTCCAAGTTCCCCAAGTGGCTTCTCGTCTTTTCCCCTCTCCCTTCTGAGGGGCTGCATTTCACAAATGTCTTCGATTGAGTAGTCTGACAGCTAATGCAGAGGGTATGTTAGTTCTTTACCACTAGAATTCAGATCTGTTCCTCCTCAACAAACCCTGTTCTTCAGCACAATTTATACCGAAAGTCAAGGATGAGCAGACTGACTTTATACAACGGCTCTCAAGTTTATGACACAAGAAAAACATTTTCCCTACTACTATAAAATCTAATGATTTATTTTAAACTAGTTCCATTTTTTAGCTCTGTTGATGAACTTACACAAACAATACCGACTCATCTTTTGAAAAGCCTAAGTAGTGCAACACACCAGAAAAACAAACCCAGTCATTCACCAGCTTGCAGCAGACTGGCTTTATGAGTTACAATTAAAATAACCCATATTAATAGATATATTGCCCCCCCAATATCTTAGAACGTTAAAATTTAACATGGCACATTTATATATGTATCAAGCAAACCAGTATTTTATAGTGATAAAAGGGATGACAACGGTTTAAGAGACGATACACCTGCTTGTGCCCCAGAAGAATGAGGTACAATCTCTTGGAAGGGTGGTTCAAACAAAACAACATTGACTCAGAAAAAACCACAAACAGCTCTATAAGCTAATTATTTCTTACTTTTGAAAAGCATGTACAGTACTATCATGGCTTACTACGATTTCTCAGATGATTTCCAAATGTTTCATTACTACATAGTATGGGATACAATTTCTGATCCAGATGCTTAAAAGAACAAACCTAACACAGAAACTTAATCTGAGCTAGACTTGGCAAATTTTCCAAAAAAAAGTAGAATGATGTTTTGGAAGCTGCTCAAACAAAAGCCAAAATGGAAATATGCCTTTTTCAACCATACCCTAGGCTGCTGTTAAAAATAAAAGGACACTTACAGTTTCCACAAGTGTGAACTGCAGCTGAGGTTTATAAAATACAAAACTTAGACGTCAAAACTGCCCAAGAGTCGTTCTTTACTTTCTGCTAAAGCTAAAACACCCATTTTCTACACTGCATTAACAAAAGAAATATATAAAGGAGAGATCTGACCTATACATGAACGATTCTTATATCAGTCAGAATGAAAACACTCATTATTTTTAAATTGTTATGTTTTTGTCACTAAATCTTGAAGCATGTAAATGGCAGAAAACTGAGATGAGTCCCCTAAGCCAGAGTAACGCGTGCTTCTCTGAAGCTAATCTGACCATTTCAAAGCACCCAATGAACACAAGCTAAACGTATATAGAAGTTTTTTCCATCTACACGCTAGGAAAGCAGGGCAGAGAGCTCAAATATATTTGGACTCACATACAATTTACGTGAATTCAAATGTGCTGAGGTATTGCTTTATCTGATAGCCTTGTTCCTCCTCTGAAGAGAGGCAAGACTAAATCTTTGTATAGCCACGCATCTATCTATAAACACCATAAAAATCTTTAAAATCTTAGCCAATTTTATTATTATTATTTCAAGCCCTTCAGAGAGGAGAAAGAACCAAATTTATCCTTGGCTCCACTTACTTAAGGCAGAGAATTTGGCCAAATGTTTGTATTCCATCAAGAGGAAGAAACTATGAACTTAACCAATAAAAATAACCAATACCATATACAAATTACATATGGAAGAATGGCGGTCATTGTCTGTTCGCCCACCCCCTGCCTTATATTATTGTTGTATGGTTGCAATTTAAGAGCTAGAATAGTTCCCGAATTCCTACAGGGAACTAGCCAGACGTAACTACTACAGAGAACATCCCTGCCCGTCGTGTACCACAGCCTGCGCGGTCTGATGTACACCACGGAGTTTAATTATGTGAATCCATTATACTACGTCCACGTTACATAAATCAATTTTGTTCTAATCTCCTCCAAAGGAGGAATGCCTCACAGAACCTGGAGGTATCTGGTTTGGAAAACATCTGCAACAAATCTAATTCACTCTCTCATTCTACTACAGCCACTTGGCTCTTAAAGTGTGAAAAATGGCTGTCACTTAGTAAACCCAGGGTTGAAGTCTGTGAAAGTGCACTCGCTTGGAGGACAAAAGAAAAGTGAAATTACAAATGTTCTTACCTTGATTGGAGATTTACATTTTAGACTAGGACAGAAATTTACAGGAAGGGAGAGTTCACACACAAAGTTAATGATGAAAAGTTCAGCTGCATCTGGTGACTAGTAAGTTCTGTGGCCCTCGGATGCTTTAACTACTTCATCTAAATTTTAATTATGTAACAAGGAACGGTAAAGTACAACTTAAAGAAAAAAACTTGAATATCATTTATACGCGACATTTAGGCTCCTGTCGATTCATTGTGGAGCTTTTAGTTTTTGCTGTGCACCATTGCTATTCTGTTTTGAATTCACACCCACAATGGCCAAGACATTTCCCATCCTGATAACAAAGAGGGGTTTTGTTACTGCTGCTGGAGGGGTCAGTGGCAGCTGGACTGTGTGGCTGACAACCAGTATAAAATACTCCCTTGCACAATGGCTGCTCATTAGAATATAAAACAATTGGAATGTTGAATCTGTAATTTCAGCAGCTGCTACTGTACATTTTCCATAACATTTAAGCATCAGCTATCGTTGCACTGAACTTTTTCTGCTTCTTCACATCCCAGATCTCAGTGATAAAAACCGTTTGTGGGATTGTACCACAAATCAGATGCCTGAAATGATCCAATATAAAAATAATCCCACAAAAATGGCAATATTCTTAATCCAAACCATTCCAGAGATGCATCTTGCAACGCAGCTTCTCAAGGAGTTGCCCTGATGTAGCAGAGGAACAGACTGAGGCATAGCTTGAGACCAGGGAGTAACGGACAGAAACTTCCCCTCTCAGGCTTTTCTTCAAAGCCAGGTTCACCTGCAGAGATGTCCTGAGTTTATAGAAGCAAAACTTGACTCTTGTTTTTGCATCGACAGAGCACTGGAAGCAAGCAAAGAAAGCAATCCAGAGCAAAGGAAGCAAGCAGAGCGACTGCATTTTGCCCCTCACGACTTCAGCGAGCATTGGCCTTGTCTGAGGAAAGATCACTTGACTGTCTGTACTAGGCAGACAATAAATCAGTGCTGGTGACTGCCTCAGCGCTGTAAAAAAATGTTCATATATGTTGGGCAAGCCTAATACAACTTTTTGGTTCCTATATTTTTAAATCTCTCCCTCTCTAAAAAATATTTAAAGAAAAAAAATTTTTTTTAAATCGGATTTCAATATAATGGAATTCAAATAAGCCTGACAACTAACTTCGCAGGTTTCTTCCGGCAGGCACACCACCAGCATGAGCGTGAAGGTAGGAGATTAATTAGTGCTTCATTTATGTTATTTATCTATAAAAAAAATAAAAAGGCTACATAAAGCGGCTCTGGAGGTCCAGCCTTGAATTTAAAGAATACTTACCCTATGACCAAACTCTTCTTTCACCCCTGTGCTCACTCTTTCTCAGAAGACCAGCTGGCTGTAGCCCCCATGAACAGACGTGCTTTCTCTTTCTCGCTTGCCTGGCAGGCTTGTTCCCACACTAGCCTGGCACCAGATTATGGATCTGGCACCACATCTAAATGGCAATAATCTGTCAGCAGTGATAAAAAACATCCTCAACTAAGAGATCATCTGGTAAAAGCTTTACAGGCCAGTTTCTGCATCCCTCCTTGTACTGGGTTTCTGGGGCAATAGTCTCCTTAACTAGTCAGTAGTTACTCAAGAGTTACCCCTTCTTGTCAGTGACCACAGAAATACGCATTTGTACAAGTAAGGTTTTAGGTATCTGGTACTATTCATTCAAGAGAAGAGGGAAAATTCCTATCTTAAAAAAAAAGAAGCCACACTAGGAACTGCAAGATGCCATGCAGAGCTGGACATGCAGCTCACTGAAGAGGATTTAGTTTCTCTTACATACAGCTCTCAGGGAATTCACTGAAGAATAAAATATTCAGTCCCTGATACCTAGAACTTCCAGCCTCATCAAAGAACGGTGTAAGCATGGGCATGATAACAAACACAAGGAAGATTCTGCAGTGACCACACGGCCTATACCAGTAG
>NW_010412358.1:47611-58384 GCF_000710305.1 Buceros rhinoceros silvestris
TGCTGAACCAAGAGTCTGAAACATTCTTTCATGAGAAAGGCAGCAGTGGCCTGCAAGTACCTTCAGCGCATTCCCCCAGTGCCAACAGCAGTGTCCGCTGAGAACAGCGGTGCCCACAGCGAGCATCTCCTCCTCCTGAGAGAGGAGGAATGAGTGGGGTTTTGGCCAAGTGAAAACAACCACATTCAGTGTCAGGCGTAAGTAAAGCAATTCCGACCAATAATCCTGGGAGACAATTGTTTCTGGCACCAGCAGAACGAAGCAGCACAAAAGCCCTTTCCCAAGATCATCCACGGCTCTTCCCTTCTGAGGGTGTGCACAGACACGCTGAACACGCTGAACCCATGGAAACAAGCTCAGGTAAGTTCCAACACCCCCAGCCTGTCAAGTACATTATTTCTTGGAAATTCTCAACAAGCCTCACGCGAGTGCTCAAGAATTGGTGTGGTGGGGGTGTAGTCTTTCTTAGGAAATAAAATCACATACTAAACCAGCACAGGGTAGATTTAGTTATGATAATTAATTAAAATCCGTAAGTGAAGAGCAGTTAAAATTAAAGTAGAGAGGAAAAAACACAAATAAATAAATAAAGGTGATACATACAGCTCTTGAAAATGCTGTCACATGAATCCACCAAAGTAGGGTCCAGCCAGCCCAAACAAGAGGATTGCAGAGCAGTCAATGTCATTTCATAGAAATGGAAAAATACGGATTGTGAAGCAGAAGGAGAAGTGCAGCGTCAAACCATTGTGGCTACAAGTCGTCTTCAGCCCAATTTAACAACTAGCTGCAACACTCATGCACGCTTTTATAGAAACAAGTGTGTTCACATGCACTTGTTTTATATTACTAACGCACACATCAGCGTGCAATATTATCACTGAAAATTTAGAAAGCATTTATTAAAAATTACGTTAATCACAGATGCAGAACTTCTGTATTAATAATGAAACTGTGCCTGTTCATAGCAATATATTCCTAGTCACGTCAAATAATCCAAGCAAAATAAGTAATTATTTCTGTAATGCCACACCAACTACTTTTAATTTTTATCAAGTAAACATCCATATGCCCGACAGTGCTGTGAAGAGAATCTGGTCTCCGCAGAACCATTTCAATTTGACTTTTTGGAAGCGTAAGATGTGTCTGTCCTACATAACTATTCAGTAATGGTCTGTTCCGTGTGAAATGTTTAAAGGCTCTTTTACAACTAGCATGCTCCATTTATTTTAACTTTCGGTGTATGAAGCCACCACCATATTTAAATGGTGATGTCAGCTGACATAAGCAACTATTTAACACCAACCAAATGCAGTTAGACTCTAAAATTATTGAACGTAAGTAACCGCAGATGAATGCTATTATCCTCCTAACTCTCAAAGATATCTGTTTCAGGGCTCACATATAGTAAAGAGCTGCCAGGCACAAAGACTTTTCTTCGGGAATAGTCACTGTATTTTTTAGGTTATATTGTCAACAAAAGCAACGTTAAGAATATTTAAGCTGATGTAATGGTTTTCATGGCATCTTTCTGACAACAAAGGCTTGTATCTAAGATCTGACCACTCACAATTTCTAAACCAGATTATAAAGCTAAATCCATGCAAACCCTTAATGGATCAGGATTTTATTTCTAGCGCTGCAAAAACTTCAGTTGTGGCCAAGTCTTATCAGCTCCAGTGGCAGACAGATTACAGAAGATGTGCCATGGATAAGTATGAAGCACTACCAGCTTAAACCAATTACACACTTAGCATGAAGTTGTCAAACTGCAGATGAATGCCAATTCCTAACGTGTAATTTCTATCATGCTTACAAATTTTAAGGGGAATTATACTGAATAGAGGGCCTGTAAGAATTGGAAAATGTAGCTGGGAAAACATATGGTAGAACGAACAGTATTTGGAAATACATTATATTTTAGTGGCGTGTAAATAAGGAAACCAAACTAACTCAAGAATTACCATTTCAAAGTCTAGGGGATTTTTTACTAGAAGCCCGCAGCTCAGCCTTGTCTGCATCTATTCACTGGCAGACAGATCTCTCAAATTATTTGCCAGCTGAGAGTCATTTCTTTTACAGTAAGAAGCATAGTGAGAGGTAACTACAAAGCAATCCCTAGCTATCCTAATTACTCTTTATGGGCAGGAAAACGTGTGATAAAATCCGTGTTTTGTGATTTGCTTCCTCCAGTTTGCTTGCTTCAGTACTGCTAACCTGTAGCTTCGGAGGCCTTCTATGGTGCTCTTAAACCATATGAAAAAAATCGAGACAGACAATCACTGTACAATTTAAGGCACGTAATTAGCAATTATTTCATGCACACTTCACAATAATAATCTGTTATGTACTAAGGGAAAGAAACATTAATGAGCTACTTCTGGTGCTGCTCTGTGTACTGTGTTTGCATAATAATGAGGTCCAATCTGCTGGAAAACACATAAAGGACAAATTAATAAGGTCGTCATTTTTGTCTAATGATGCTTAATACAGTTTTAGCAATCTGCTCAAGACAAAAGACGGTCACTCAGACATAGCCGATTATGCATTCGCGTGGCAGATGAAATCTTTATTAAACAGAATGATGAATCTGATTAACATGCGATAACAAATATACAGTCTGAGAAAATGACCGTGCCACCTCCTGCAAGCATCCCTCACGTCGACTATTAAGGCTTTACTCAGATTGAGGTCAGACTGGTATTCCCGATAGGCGCATTAAGATAAAAGTTTGCCAAATGTGGTAACATGATGAACAAAACAATATCCTGTTATATAAAAGCTACTGTCTCAACAGCTGACTGTCTAATCAGTTAGAGCAACAACTCCTTAATAAGTTTAAAAATTTAATTGTCAGAGTTTCATTCACCTTTTAACATATGAAAGACAATTTATCACATTAGCTAAGCTAGATCTTAAAGCACCCCGAGTCCTCTACACTTATGGTACCAAAATATTTTCTCTAAGTTCCAAAGTACTGTCTTCTATAGAGGAGTCACTGTTTTGCAAAGACGACTGCAAACAGCATCATACAATTATTTAGGGTATTTTAAGAAATGTAAAGAATAATATTCATTTGTATGCCACTGATTCCACAAAGAGCCTGAATAAGTTAATGGGGGTTTCTAGGTCAATGGCAAACACATGATGTAATTGAATCTCTAGAAATGTAGGAGGACATTTAAAAAATAGAAATGTGGAATTGATAAAAAGTAGGTTTAAAAACAGATTTGCAAAACGTAATTTGTTAATCACACCTTAAATTTAAGTCATGAAAATACAGCATTGTCTCTCTAAACGGTTACCAAACTCAGCGGTAACTTACAGCTATTAAACACAGTGATTCCAGTTCAAGCTTGTTTGGCTAGAGTAATGTGATTTCTATTAAATGAGCAATGCTCTGCCCTCCAGAACCAACAGTCCTTGATTTACAGACAGCACATGACATAAAGTAATGTAAGATGACATATGATAGCTCACGACAACGTACACGATTTAACACAGGGCAGGCAGCAGAACAAACTACAACGTGGATTTTATCTCTACAAACACATTGCGCAACAGCAGCAGGATTTTGTGTTCGAGAATGTATAACTGGGAGCTAAAACTAACTTAATCACAGCTTCTTCCCTTTAATGCACATGTGTTTGCTCTGGTATATGATAGCATATAATAAAGCATCATTTTAAACTCCTTTGACTCATTCTGTATGTCTTCATTTACATTAATATATTGCCAATCACAGGAGAGAAACCAGCCATTTGATTTAAAGCAAGAAGATAAGATTAAAGCCGTGTTTACCTCTACCATCATTCTTTCCCAGTCCCTCCTACCTCTCCAAATAAGTAATGTCATTTTCATACACACCCCCCGAATAAAAAATAGCTTCCTCCCTCACAGCTCTCACATTCAAGTCACCTGGCATATTGATCTAGTCAGAAAACAAACAGTTTGCAACAGATCCAAAGCAGAGATGCCAGCTCCGACCATCGTTTCACAGGTCTCTTGGAGCTGATGGGATATACTTCTCCCCAGGCCTCCCTCTGAAACAGAGACATGCATTAAGAGATTAGATGTCTCTCTACTGAAAGCCACTAGCTTTCAGAACGACTCCCCAAAGCCAGATGTGGTCTTTTTTAGCCTATGGTGTTCTTCCAAGCCTAGAAGTTTACTGAGATTCCTTTCTAGTGGATGGTAACAGAACATAAGAATAGGAAAGAAAGAGACTTATTCAGAAAACCTGCAACAATTAACAATGTCTTTCGAGTTAAAAGAAACAGAAGTTAAATCTAAGAACGTAACACTTGGTTATTTTACACTAATAAAACCACAACACTCGTAAACCTGATACCAGCGGATTACACATTTCCACTTGATGCACCTGGTGCGAAAGCCAGCCCGTCCCCTTCCCCTGCCCACCCAGCACGAGTGCGAACAGAACTGCTGCCAGGGTGGCGTCTGCACTGCCAGCCATGGGAAGCAACAAAGAAGTGGAACACAACACCTCTGCTTTCCCGGCAGGGTTACAGAGCCCCTTATTGTAAATGTACAGAAAAAGACTGTCAAAAGGATAAAACAAGAAATCATGTCATTATACCTCAGAGGAACCTGTTATTTCATATTCGCTCAGTATACGTTCCCTCAATGTAACATTTCCTTATCTTTGATATAAAATGACTGATAAAACACCAGGAAACCTTGCTAAGACTGTTTAAAATAGCAACATTTGCGGCACAGAACGCTTCGTAAACTTTGTTCCATCATCACAGTCATACAGTGCGTTTCAAATAGGTCCGGTGGTGGATAATGATGCACGCAGGCCAAAGCGGAAGGATGGTATTCAGTTTTCAGCAAAGTTTTCATATCAAAAATCTCTGATTAATTTCAATTGTATTTATATCCACAGTATAAACAAAGGAAATTTCAGGAAAGTCACAGGTGTCCCAGGGTTAGCTGCACAGCTCAGGCAGGATGGAGCCTCGCCCTCTACCCTAAACTAAGGCACTGCCACCATGAGTACAGTAAACACACACAGAGCTTTTTTGTCTAGATCTCAAAGAATTCTACAGAGAATTTAGTTTGTTGGAAATAAATATCTATAAAAAATTTCTTCCTGTTGACTCCTTTAGACCTTGTCCGAGTTCATCCATCAGGGGCGGATTAACATTTTTGTTAGTGCCACACATAACTACATGTCTGAAAATTCAAGTCTGACTACATCCCTTGTACAGACACGTTTTGTTCTGGTTTTCCTTTCAGGAAGACACAGATAGCTGCTGCCTCTTTTCCCATCCCTTCTCAGAAGACATAATACTACATCAAACAACACATCAAATTAGACAATTACAAATTCTATTAAGTGACCTGAACTCAGCTCTTAACTATAATATCAAATCTCTGCGATAGAAATTAGATGAATCATATACGATTCATCTGGATGAAATAAAATTTTCATTCTACCTTGTACAGAAATGGTATTTTAATATTTACAAATCATTCAGTAATCAGTTTAATATACAAAATAAATTAATTTGACTTACCCATGACTGCACTCTGTTATCGAAATGAGTAACCTCAGCTCCTATCAGAGGACATGGAGAAGTCGACTGAATGACACAGCTCCTGCATTGTAAGTAACTTGTCAGAGAACATTCCTTCTCCTTCCAAACAGCATTTAAAGATAAACTGGCATTCCAGTCTTTCAAAAAGAAAGAAAAAGTGCTTTACATAAGCATCAAGAGATT
This sequence comes from Buceros rhinoceros silvestris, assembly GCF_000710305.1. Classification (NCBI taxonomy): domain Eukaryota; kingdom Metazoa; phylum Chordata; class Aves; order Bucerotiformes; family Bucerotidae; genus Buceros; species Buceros rhinoceros. Next base: position 53,356 of record NW_010412358.1, read on the forward strand.
TTTTAAAACAGGTAAAAGATCACAACTTGCACTTCACATTTCTAACCATCGTGTTCTTATTTTGCCAGAAAGTAACACGGTAAAGAATGTTGACTGATCTCTGCAGACCCGGTAACTTCTGAAACAGTCCTTGCGACCAAAGTCACATAGATTAATTGTGCCATCCTTAGACCAGAACTGCCCAGGACCAAGCAAAAGCAAGTGTAAATGTACCACCTGAACACTGCTGAAGGACATTCCAGTGTCCAACACCTGGAGTCATCCCGTCACACACGTCTCCTCTGCAGAGCCCTATCTAACCACTGGGGCTGCGGGGGATGTGTCTCCAGTTCACAGATTGTAATTCGTTATAGGGAATGTACATGATGCTGTTCTCATTACCCTTTTCTTTTTGATCAGAACAGTAAGGACTCAAGAAATGTGGGAGTGAGCGGTAAGCTGGTATGACCCTTCAGATCTCCAGGGAGTTTTGCCTGCTTCCAGTCAACAGTAAATCACGTGTGGCACTCCTTTGGGTCACCCAGTTCTCCCAATTCCAGCTACTGATGGTGGAGGGAACAAGACAGCGTCTCAAAGGATCGAATCTTGCCATCGACTTCCCAAAAGGTTAAAGGCAAGGGCTGTAAGTCTCAAAGAGAAAATATTTATTTCCTTAGCCAAGTCCCACTGCCAATATCCACTCCTCTGATTCCTCCATTTCCAGTCTCCTGAAAAAACCCATTCACCCTTGGTTCTACTGCTTTCAGTCAGTTCTCTGTCAGTTTTCTAGCCAAACATTGTGCCTCGGACAGTAAGCTTCTACTGCCTTCAGTGTCCTTACTCCATAAAATAGTCAAGGCTTCTCCTTGTAAGCCTTAAATAATCTTCCTCATTTACCTAAGGTCAAAGACAGAGTTTACGGTTCTCACTGACATGTTTCAGCATGGTAGTATTGCTCCTATGCTTGTTTCACCTTTCAAACATTTCCTGAGATTTTCAGAAACATTCACAATTCTTAGCAAGAGGACACAAAAACCCCAGCATCATTGCAAGACTTGATAGTTTCAATTAAGAAAAAAATTTAATTTGCTTTAAGCAGCAAAATGTTCCTTTCAACAAGCTATGAAAAAGAAAGATGTCCTTGACGGAGAAAGCAAAGGGCCAGAGCGTTTCACTCATAGCCAGTAGAGAATGGGACTTCCTTCAAACATCCAGAAAATTAAGTAGGAGCAATGGAAAGGCATGTGGAAATTAAAGAATGATGCAGACTCAACCACCGCACTGCGACAATAAACAAAGCATTTTAAACAATCTCTTGATCAAAGATGAAGCAGGACAAGAGACTCTCCACAGGAGATTTCGCACACTGATCAAGAGATAAAAACGTTATCAAAATCAAAAGCATCTACAGGAAATGAAAGAAAACAACGTGTTGTATTTCATTTACAGCTAAAGGACTTGACAAGTGTTAGGTGGTATTTATCAGTAATCAGGAAGTTTTACCTTCACTTTTCACTGGCATCTGATAAACCTTCAAAGTTTCTTTAAGATGACTCAGACTTGCAGCATCTGAGATGATCAACATCATATTACCATCTTCTGAAATGGTATCTAGCTCACACATGCAATTATTAATGGATTCTTTACTTCTTACATTCGTATTTCTGAAGAGTTTCCAGATTATGTCCAGGTCAATATTACTGTAGCAAGCTTTTCTCAAAATTCCTATAATTTAAAAAGTGGGGTGTAAGACTTATATATACATGGTTTTGAATACAGTACTGTTAGAACACACTGCAAACTTTCCACATTTACAAGATGGTAATTTAGGCCCTGATCCAACACCCACTGAAGCCAGTGAAAAGACTTCTATTGCTGTAAATGGACCTTGGAAGAAGGCCTTATTTAAATTTTCTAACGTGTCCAAAATTTACTTTTCAACAGATAATTTTCCCCATGTTATTACTCCCAGATTGACCAGTGAGTTTGAATCCACTTTGAATAAAGTCATTTATTTTTCATTTTCTTCAAACTGTGGCAGATTTTTTAACTTTCATCAATCAACTGACATCAGAGATTGTTTAAACAGCGTAAAACTTCTCGTTGACAACAGACACCTTGCTAACTGTAGGCATTAAAGTACCTCAGCGATTCCGAATGCTTTATTTAACACCGTGATTCCATTTCACAGATTCTATACCTAATTGAAAAGATATGATGCTGCTGATAAATTAATACTAAGGAAATTAATTAAAGTGTACTGGTGAGCTTATACAAGTCTTAAAGAAGATGCATTACGTCGCTCTGGGAAAACAGAGAGGCAACTTGTGGCTTCTATCCCCCGGGCCTCCCTTTGCCCAGAAGGCAACGTGGACTTGGCTAGCCCGCACAGGACTGTCATAGTTCCAGAAGCAATCGGGCTCTCTCCCACATTCAGGCTCAGGTTTGGTTTGCAAAAGAAGAGACTTACACCAGTTCCATGCTTGTTTCATCACTTAAAGAGCTTTTGGGTAGTGGAAGGTACCTTAGAGAAGGGGAGGGGATGTTTAAAGGTCCCATAACGTAAGGGCTGCTGTAAACAAGACTGCAAAAGAAACAGGGCTCTGCTCTGTGTCTAACACACACCTCTCTCCATCTAACCTCCATATCATTTCTAACACCTCCTAAAAATGTAGCATTTTGGCTTGCTTTCAAGGTTCCAAGACATACTTGCAAGGCACAAAAAGCAAATGTCTTACCTTCAGATTTGTAAAAACATGGGACCACATAAAGCCGCACTTAATTCTCCTGGAGAACAATGTTTTTTACGTTTAAGTGTGTAAAGCATCTATAACAGTTTCTGCATGTAACTGATGAGAACATTCTGTAATTAGGTTATTACCACACATGGCCCCATAGCATGAAGATCAAGTGCATTTTAAAAAGTAGCAGGGTTGTTATTACCATCACCGGCTTTTAGATTTTCCCAAATTCAAGTGCTTCGCAAAAACATAGAAACAATTTCCAAGAACATTTAATCCATATTTCGTACCATGGGTCAACCGAGGACCCAAACTACATCAATACAAGGTAGGTCATGTATTGAAGAACAACAGTGTGATCATACAGTTTTTCAGTAAAACTTTTGATAGTTTCATTAAAACATGTATTAGATTCACAAAGTTACTGTGCCAAGATATTACCAAACTTCTCACAGCAACTGGTAGCAAATTAACACCTAATCCTTAGGAGAAACACGCCCCAATGAATGGGCCACTATGTTACAAATAATTTCTTTCAGCCTCCTATAATGCCAGGAGCAGTTGCCTCCAGTTAACTCTTAAATACCCATCCAATTCCCATTGTACCGCAAGACAGGCCTGTGGATCAGGACCACTGAATCAAGCAACAGAAATATGCCAGTAAGAATAATTTATTCGCACTGAAATAAGTAACAGCAACTTATTCTCGCTGAAATGCCATGCAAAAATAGCTGTGTTATTGGGATAACCCCTCCTTTCTGCCCCCAAAAGACTTTCTGCAGGTCTCCAGCATATTTCTAACAACTCACTGATCTAGTGTCCATACTGAATGGAGGAATTAACCAGTTATTCTAAAATATCCCTCCAGCATCCATAACTGGGAAAGTAGAAAGACGGATTAAAAATCCCATCATTCCCAACCTGAAATAAATGACCAGTTACACAGATCTTACCCTCTGCTTTTGGCAGTATTTCGGCTCCACAGACAACACAATAAAGTCCTTTCTTACAAGGCTGGTGGAGTGTTTCCTTCTAACAAAGCAATACACAAAGTCATGTAAATGCTGGTTTGCATATAGTAACTATGCAATTATGCAGATTGAAGCATTTTCATTAAAACGCAAAGAAATATATTAAAACTGCTTCAGCTAAATATACTTGAAATACTCAAAGAAATCTATCTGAATCAATGCTTATCATTTATATTATCTAATAATTAAAATACACATTATGCTAAAAATGCTTAGCCTAATTCAAATGGAAATACCTTCATATAAAATAGGAGATATTTTATAGTCTATAATGTTCCAGACTGCCAAAGATCGCATCTAGAATTTTGTGGAGGAGCCCAGGATGACAGGTGCTCAACTCTTATTTTCAGTGTGATTATGTTCTTCACACTTTGCAAATCCTGCCCTAAAAATTACATCCTAACCAGAAAGCGGAAGCACCGAAACAGAGGGATCCCCTCTGTAATGAGCTACGAGCTGGACTCTGCAGGCCGCCCATACCTGCAGCTTCACTAGTGTTAACAGGACTTGAGAACACTCAGCCGTTTTGTTTCCCCATGAGAAACAAAGGTATTGACTGAGTGTGTAAATCGTAAAGATCTAGAGCAAACCATGCAGACCACAAATAAACTACTTAATCTGAATTATTTCACTTAGAAGATTATATAATAAATCATTCTTATTTCCCTTGCACCTTAACATTCAGCAGCAGCCACTTCAAACAGGTTGTTTATTCTGTCTACGTGGTACCTTTCTCGCACAGACGTAGATTCTCTGCCTAACTGCAGCTTTCCTTCGCCTGCATCGTCTCTGAACTTTCAATCCTTTAATAAATCCAAGATTTTATAATTATTTTAGACAGAAGAGATCATACCTAGCTATTATATCAAAATATGAGAGGAATTTTCAATAATCGAGCTTTTATAGATGTGGGGAGTCCAAACTACTAACCCTGGGAGTTGGAACACTGACTTCCCTTCTCTTTGCAGACTGGGCAGCAGGCTATTTAATTTAATACTGGAAATCACCATAAATACACTAACTATAGAAATACAGAATAGTCTTACCACTAACATTAAATACTCTAGTTAGTTAAAGACAACCTAAGATTGAATTTACACAGATTTACACCAAAAAAAGCTGTCCATCCCCTACCCCCAACCCCAGCAGTAGTACAAAGGGTTATTATCTATCAGCTGTCCCAAGCCCCACAGCTATGGTCAGGATCTGTGTACAGTGAATATGTGGACAGAGATTTTCAAGAAAAATCTAGTATCTAGTAGGCCATATTTCAATATA
>NW_010412359.1:0-496 GCF_000710305.1 Buceros rhinoceros silvestris
GAAAACTCTATCCGCTAAACAAGGAGCAGCATAAGATTGCGGCTCTGGGAGATTTTAATCTCCAGCATCAAGTCTAACCTCAGGTTCTAATGAATCTTAATTAGAACGCGTGAGCGTTGTGGACAGCGTTGCTCAGGTCAGCACTCCTTACATCAGTAATTTTACGTGACCTGTTGCAAGTTTTTTTGAGGACTAATGGGACAAAACGCTGCTGATAAGTAGCATAACTTTGTTTAAAACTTGTGATTTCATCCACAAAACCTCTTCTCCTTACCCCAAATACTGCACGACAGCTGAAGGCGAGCTGCAGCTCGTGGAAACCCGGGATTTATGTGTTTCTGCTCCTCGGGCTCACACCGACACCTGCTGAGGACTCGGAAAACTGCAAAATCCACAGCCCAGAGGTACGGGAAGCTTTTCAGCTCCGCGGTGATCTACGCACTCGTCGCTGGCTGATGGTACTCAGTTTGACAACAGAAAAGACCTCCACAGTTTG
>NW_010412360.1:0-5581 GCF_000710305.1 Buceros rhinoceros silvestris
TCTCTTGGCTGGGCAGGAGCCTATTTATGGCCTTTATACATCTTTTTTTGCTGGCATTATTTATTTCATATTTGGAACCTCCCACCACATCTCAGTTGGCATCTTTGGTGTGATTTGCCTGATGGTGGGACAAGTGGTGGATCGTGAAATACAGAGAGCTGGCTACGATGTGGAGCCAGCTGCGGTCACTGTCCTCAGAGGTACAGCAGCGTCTGTGAACAGCACCGTGACACCAGTGAATCAGACACTGCAGAACGCGCTCTGCGATAAAAGCTGCTATGCAATTACAGTGGGAGCCACCATGACCTTCATAGCTGGAGTTTATCAGGTAAGAGGAGGGGGACAAACAGGTGTTCTGTGGAACATGCCTTGTCTGCCAGGGCTGTGCTTTTTTTTATCCTGCCTCCCTCCAGGCCCCCACAGTGATGACATCTGCAAGTTTTGTATCCTAATCAGTTGTGTGTGGTTGATTCCTTCCAGGTGGCCATGGGTTTCTTTCAAGTGGGCTTTGTCTCAGTGTACCTCTCTGATTCATTGCTGAGTGGATTTGTCACCGGTGCTTCCTTCACCATCCTAACCTCACAGGCCAAGTATCTCCTGGGCTTAAACATTCCACGGAGCAGTGGCATTGGCTCCCTCATAGCCACGTGGATAAACATTTTCAGAAACATACATAAGACCAACATCTGTGATCTCATCACCAGCTTCTTGTGCTTTCTTGTACTTATCCCAACCAAAGAGCTCAATGAACATTTTAAATCCAGGCTCAAGGCTCCAATACCAGTTGAACTAGTCGTGGTTGTGGCAGCTACTCTGGCATCTCACTTTGGGAAGCTGAGGGAGACTTATGGCTCAAGTGTTGCTGGACACATCCCGACGGGGTTTCTGCCACCCCGCCCTCCAGACTGGACCCTGATTCCTAACGTGGCTTTGGATGCTATCCCCATAGCTGTTATAGGCTTTGCCATCACTGTCTCACTCTCGGAGATGTTTGCCAAGAAGCATGGTTACTCTGTGAAGGCCAACCAGGAGATGTATGCCATTGGCTTCTGCAACATCATTCCCTCTTTCTTCCATTGCTTCACAACAAGTGCGGCTCTTGCCAAGACTCTTGTCAAAGAGTCCACAGGCTGTAGGACACAAATGTCTGGCATGGTGACTAGTTTGGTAATTCTATTAGTCCTCCTTGTGATTGCACCTTTATTTTATTCCCTTCAGAAATGTGTCCTTGCTGTCATAACCATTGCAAACCTCAGAGGAGCCCTGCGGAAGTTCAAGGACCTGCCCAAAATGTGGCATTTGAGCCGAGTGGACACAGTGATCTGGCTAGTTACTATGGCAGCCTCAGCACTCATCAGTACTGAGATCGGTCTTTTGGTTGGTGTTTGCTTCTCTATGCTCTGCGTCATTTTCCGAACTCAGAGACCAGAGGCACCGCTGCTTGGCTGGGTGGCCGAGTCTGAGACATATGAATCCCTGTCTGCTTACAAGAACTTGCAAACCAAGCCAGGAGTCATGGTGTTCCGTTTTGAAGCACCCCTCTACTACATCAACAAAGAGTGCTTTAAATCCACCCTGTACAAGCAAACGGGCGTCAACCCAAGCTGGGTGAAGGCAGCAAAGAAAAAGGCAACAAAACGAATGCTCAGAGAGCAAGAGGTGGATTCTGCTGGCAACCAGAGCAGCATCTCTATGGAGTTTGTCTCTGAACCTCTGGGGTTTCACACAATAGTGATTGACTGTTGTGCAGTGCAGTTTCTGGACACGGCAGGAATACGCACACTCAAAGAGGTCTGCAAGGACTACAAGGAGATAGATGTCCAGGTGCTACTGGCCCAGTGCAATCCTTCAGTGAGGAGTTCCCTGATCCGAGGAGAGTTCTTTGAGGAGGGGGAGGACCACCTTCTCTTCCACAGTGTGCACCAGGCTGTGGTCTTTGCATTGGGTGCACAGAGGCACAGTGGGACCAGCACTTCTAAGAACTAGTGGAAAGGCAGCAAGTTGGAACAAAGCCTGGGGAAAAATGGTTGTGGGTCTGTCTGTCTATGCAGTATATACATGCACTCAGCTGAGAAGAGGCAGGGTGGTTGTTAACACTGGTTACTATGCAGTCGGTTTTAATGCTTTAAATTTGCCTGCTGGTTACAGTGATTCAGTAGGTGGTACTGAATGAAGGCAATTCTGAACTTGATTATGGCCAGTCTGTGAATCTAAGAGTTTTCATACGGATGTTCATCTCATTTCTCTTCTCTTTTGAACTTTCCATATCTCAGTTCCCCTCTGAGTTTTGAACACCAGCACTGAAGTCTCTGTTGCAGCCCTGTCTGTATGGATGGGACGGGGTTTTGGACCCATCTGGGTGTGATGTCCAGATGAATAACGAGAGGCAACTGATTTCTTGTCCCTGGTTCTGGCATTGCTTTTCCATGTTCCCACACCCTTATGTTTTCTAAGGAATGGCTGATGGGGGCTGTTGGCTCTGGTCACTGTGGAGTAGTTAGCTGGTGATTTTGTAACCTCCCTGGATCTGAGAGAGATAGATGAATAAACTCTATCAACACGCATGAAGAGGTCTGCATGAATAGTTTCTAACCGCCTCCCACCTCCAGAGGCTTGGTCATTGTTTCCTGGGAGCCTAATGCAGCCGGGCAGGGAAGGTGTGGTTATCGCATCACTGCACAGGCCTTTATGTGCCAGGAAAGTTTGTCTCTTTACTGTGATTTTTTTTTTTTTTTAAATTCTTTTTATTCAGAGGTGACTATTTAGCAGTCTGATTCATGCTTATAGTCAGTCATTTGTTTTTCTGGTATTTAGGAGCTCTTTAGAATTGTGGACATTACAGAAAAATCTCTAATCCTGGCGTTTCAACAGAAAAGAATCCCTTACAGCCAGGTTTGTACGCCAGGGAGACAGAACCACTGGCACCAAAAGGGAAAGCTCCAAGCAGATTATCCAACATCTGTTCACATTCGTCCATGTCACACAGACTTGATGTGTGAACACAGCTTTTATTACACATGCTCTGTCGCGGACTTTGTGTCATGGGGGTGGACAGGCCAAGAAATGCGCCCAGTGGGAAACGAGCCAGAGAAATTCTTTGCTGACCATTGTTTCACCATGTTAGTGTAAATAAAACTTTGTACTTTGATTTTAAATGATGCAGAACAGTGAAGAGTGCCTCTTCTTCACGCTAAAATACAAGTGGTGGGTAGGAAGAGGTTCCTATTCTTAACACCAATAGAATGCAATTACGAAGGCAGAATTGGGAGATAAACAGTTTTTACAGAGCACCAGCTACTCACAGCACACGGTACATCCTCGGAAGGTGGTGGTTTCTCCCTGGGGGATTGACAGGCTGAATTGCAGGTTCTCCACAGATTTTAAAAGGGAAAGGGTGCCCTATACAGATAGTATTCTCATCTTTAATTGTTCAAAAATAATGAGTGAAAAAAGGAGTAAAATAGGAATTTATTTCAAGTTTAGGATTGTTTGGTTGTGGGTTGTTTGTTTTTTTTTTTTCTGAGCTAGGATCAGTAACTATTCTCTCTATGAAAGCTGAAATGTCGCTCAAGGAGCTGTGACCTCAAAAGAAGAGCTAGGTGACAGAAAGATGAGTCCCAGGACCTGGCAGCCTTTATATGTTAACTGAACTTCCTGCGTTTTTCAGGACATCATAGCAGCACGTAGAAATAGTGGGGGAGGTGGGGAGTGGCCGTAGCGTATATTGAAAATGAACACGTAGCTGAGATCTGCGTGTTACTGTTCTAGAACTGGCATTGTTAAGGAAACAGGTCTGCATATTTCAGACAGAAAATGCTAAAGCTTTTGTAGTATTTAACCCCCCACAAGTACTGTTCTTTCACGGCCTTAGGGCCTATTTATACGAGGAGATGAATCCCAAATATCAACTGATGTTTCTTTTTCTTTTCTGCAGTAACCTCCTGCATGAACCTTTTATTCCGGGCTAAGAATCCCTTGTGCAGTTTGGACAATTCTAATTACTGAATTGGAGTTACCGGCGTGGCTTATAAGCTGTATAAAAGCAGTGAGCGGGGCTGTGCCTGTGTGGGCAGTGAGTGCAGGATGGAGGTTATGTTTTAATGCCTCACCATACCCACTTTGCCTTGAATTCCCATTCAGAACCCCTGGGTTGGTGTTAAGAGAGAGCTGGCACACCTGGGGCAGCTCCTGCGCTGGGTGCCAGCTCGGGACAGCTTGTCCCCGAAGGACTTGTGCCTGGTGGCGATGGGCTGGCGGGAGGCAGGGCAGCGGTGCAGACCTGTGCAGGTGCATGCAGCTGATGGCAGTGCCCTGGCCTGGGAGGGTCCCTTTTGAGGAGTTTGTTCACATTTCCAGAAAGCATCTCTAAAATTCTGAACAAAAGCCTCAATACCATTTTAAAATGCTGATTTTAACTAATATTTTTCAAGAGAGCAGAACAGTGCCTCCTCAAAGCCCGGATGAAAAATGACAGCACGGAGAACAATGAGCAGTGTACGCTGTTAGTGCGAACACTCCTGCCTACCCACAAGAACTTGTTTGCACCCCTTTGGCCCTCGGGCGTGGGAAGGAGAGGAGGAATGAGAAGCGGGCAGGTGAGCTGTGGGTGGGGTAGAAGTAGAGTAGAAACTGCTCTGGGTGATGGTCTCCTCTTTGCACTCTCAACTCCTCTCTCCTATACTCTCCAGGTTGCCCAGGTGGAGATTTTTTAACCTGTGACCGTGGCCAGGTGTGTGAAACCAAATTCTAACTGAGTAGGGGAAAACAGTAATTATTTATTAAAAGATGTTTTTTCATATACCTTTCTACCTCTGCCAGGAAGGAAGGAATAGCAATGTTACTTCCAAGAAGTATGCACTTTCCACAGCTAGCAGGATGCGTATTTGTAGCTCCTGGGTATTTGTTTACATAGAAGCACAATAAACCAGCCATAAATTGATTTTCAAATAATTAATTTAGGTTACAGCTAAACGATAACTGATTTATGTTTACCCAGAGCACATCATATTTGGTCTGAGTGTTGTTTGTGCAGCCACAACTGGCAATACAGTCTCCAAAATCCATTTTAAGCGAAACACAAGAAAGCACATTTAAATGCAGCAGCAAAAGCAGCCAGCAGACAAAAGAACAACTTTTAATATTCTTGTTTAAGATAGCGCCCAGAGGCCCTAGTTTTAACAAGTCTGTATTAATACACACAGCCGTGGTTGAAAGAGAGCAGAAATAAATGCCGTTTGCTGGAGAGTTCAGTATACTAGAGAGTCCTTTGGAATTCACTGAAGATTATTGCTTCTCACGGCTGGAATTTCTTTAAACAGTGAGTTTTCAGCCTTTTTCCTTTTAGGCCTAGAATATTTTTTTAACAGAGACATGAATCTGATTTAAGGCTGCTGGCAGGAAGCACATTCTACTGTAGTATGTCTGTGGACCCTTCAGAAGTAATTCAGAAGTAATTCAGTTTCCCCTGAATTGGGGACTGGCTGGCTGAAAACTGTTGCCCTAAAGAATTTGTTTTATAAAAGAATTTCACGTGTGTCTGTGTACACACACATACATGTATATACACTCCCTATATATATAT
>NW_010412361.1:0-3326 GCF_000710305.1 Buceros rhinoceros silvestris
TTCTTCAGCCTCAAACCGCACAACAGAAGGGGGTCTCTGGGAGACTGGGCAAGGTGGACAATTCCCTCCATCTCCAAGGCAGCTACACCAAAGGCCTCCCGGTACGCTTTTGGATCCTTAGACTACCTCCGGAGAGGGTATTTCATGCCAAGGATGCACAGAGCCTCTGGGCCAGTCACAGTGGGGTGCTTTTGCCAGTCGTTCCCAGTTAAGCCCACTTCAGCTTTGGGTACAGCGCGCTGTTGGGATGCCCCTGTCACTGCAGAAATACAGATGGGTTCTGCCCCTTTATAACTTGATGGCATTAGGGTACGCTGTGCGCCAGTGTCCACTAGAGCCTTATACTCCCATGGGTCTGATGTGCCAAGCCATTGGGTCCACACAGTCCTGCAAACCCACTGTCCCTTTCCTCCACCTGGCTGGAGGCAGGGCCCCTCTAGTCCTGATTGGAGTCACTCAATTCTTGTGAAAATGATTTAGAAGTCTCTTCCAGAGGGTCAGTAATAAGATCAGCCCTCCTAGTCTGTCTAGGGAGTTTACCACTGGAAACTGCAGCAGCGTTTTTCTTGGAAGAATCCCCTTTTACGATTGCCCTCCCTCACACCTCATTTACTCTGGCCTCTAGGTTCAAGGTAGGTTTTCCATCCCATTTCCTCTCCATGGTCATGGAGGTAAAACACAGTGTACTTGTGGTGTGTACCTTCCATATTCTCTCTTTGAGCAGGGGAGTGCCTACTCCTAACAGCTGAGATTTGGGCCCGTACAGGTGGTGAGCAGGACATGTCCTCCTCGAATTATTGGAACTCCCAAGACAGGTCCTCCACAGCCAAGACATAGGCCTGTATGGAGAAAGAGAGACTTCCTTCGTATTGCCAGGTTTAGCCAGGCAGTTCATCCACCCTGTGTCCCTAGCCCTCACCCCAGGTCATTAATGCCAATGAGATGGTACACGATGGTGTTGTACTTTGTAGAAACTTCCACCACATGGATGGTGTGCACTGGACATCATCTGGGTCTGTAAGTAGCTGCTCGTCATTCAGATCATTATAAATCTCCTCCAGCACAGCCAACTCAGGTACCGTACACCTCTCTGCATAGTGGTCCACTTGCCTGGTTGACAACCAACATCTCCCTTGAAGGGGAACCTTTCCTTCATGCCTGACAGAAGTCCGCTCCAGAGGCTGAGGGCCTGTGTCTCTTTCCCAGTTGCCTTGTCAATGCCCCTTCCCTAGACAGGGATCCCAGATGCGTGGCTTCCCTACCCTCTAATTCCAAACTGCCGGCCCCATTATCCCAGCATCGGAGCAGCCAGGTGACAATGTGCCCACCTGAATGGCAGCTGAAATCCTTCTGCAGCTGACTCAGGGATAGGGATTGGGTGATTGTCTCTGGTTTTGTCTCTTCCTCCTGTTCTTGTGATGACCCTGGTTCATCATCATCCCTCACAAAGCGAAAACAGATTTTTTGGGGTATTTCTTTTTCTGTATAAGGGCGACTGTTACGGGCACAGGTTGGTTCTCTGGTTCAGCTGCAGCGCCTGCCTCCAGGCTCTGAGTAGCCACAGTGCTTGTCGCAAGGTTTGGAATGGCTGGTCTGTTTTGAGCCCAGACACCTTCCCTTTCACTTGAGGGCAGGTAATAGTATTGAACAGGGCTCCATAGGCATGGGCTAAGCCCTGGGCTTGCCAGGAATGATTTTTCCAAATATTTTACCAGTTTGTCAGGTTCTTGTGCTTGTTTAGGGGTAAAATTCCGAAACATTGGAGGGGACCACTGTCCTAGGCACTTGCCCGTACTCTCCCACACACCCTGCCACTTGTAACTCTCCAGTGGGCAGATCACTGGGTGCTATTCATGAAAAAGTTTTGTGTAACCCTGAGCAAGACCTGCGTCACATTCGGTGAAAGCAATAACAGCATGCTGGCTTGGGCATCCCAAGGATATTAAAAATGCTTAAAACCTGAGAAAGTCTCCTCTGACTTGTCTGTAGATTGGGTGAGGTTGCTAGTAAACGATGATGCTGCATAGAAACACCAAATTATCCTTGTAACCAGTGGTATAGTTTTATCTTAGGTCAACAATATCAAATACAGCAACATGATGGTTTTGATGTGTCTCCCACAGATGGAGAATTCACCATGGAGAATTTTTAGTGTACGTAAGGATTTATGTAACAGCACCACGCTGTTAAGTTGAAGGTAGTCCATGGTCATTGTGGTGGTCCAAAGTAATATGCAGAGTGTGTATATCAAGACTGTTTTAACATGCTTGGGTGAGAGCTGTCATTATCTCAGACCTTTGTATGGCGCCATGTGGGGCACCAGAAAGGACTGTCGTTGTTTGAACTTAGCTGGCAACTAAGTACCATGCAGCTACTCACTCCTTCCTACCCCCAGTGGTGGAAAGAGGTGGGGCAAAAGGAGAAAAAAGGTAAAAGTAAAACCATGTAGGTTAAGATAAGAAGAGTTTATTTGAACAAAACAGAGAGAGAGAGATTAAACAATAGTAAGAACAATAATAAAGTAGTATGCACGGCTTACCACTGCCACCGTCACCATGCAGAGCCGTGGTGAACTGTGGAAATGGTGTGCCCTCTGCAGCACCCCCAGTGTGTGTGTGTGTGTGTGTGTATATTCAGAGCGTGATGTCATTGTGGTATCAGATATCCCATTGGCTGGCTTAGTCTGGCTGTGAAAATTAACCCTACTCTAGCCAAACTCAGGACACTGCAATTTCTACAACGTTAGAATTGGTAAATCATCTTTTTCTGTTCATTTGCTGACACTTGAGATACTATAATTTTAGTAGCTCTCCTCACCAGCAAATTGCTTTTCTGAGGTGAAGGACTTTGATACATCCCATCTGTCCTTGAACAAAGGCTGTAGATGTCGTCCTAATTATCCTTGTTACCTTCCTGCACCTTTTTGTTTCATTTCAGAAAGGATGTGTTAACTACAAGAACTACATGGTATTGAAGCCGATCACAGTGTGGTCTTATGCTCTGCTGCACCTTGTTGGTCTTATTCTGCTCCTTTCATAATTCTTACTAATGTTTGCTTATTTGACAGTTAGGTTTTTAGAAGACTAAATGTGATTTATGATCTGTCGTAGGCAATGGTAACAGCTGTATTCGTATTCATCAGTATTTATTCTCTTACGTTCTTCCATGTGCTTTTCTCTGCTGTTTTTATTACAGTATGATTTCTTCTTGTGAAAATCTCTTGTATCTCTGAAATGAGTTTAATCTACTCCAGAACATTTTGTGTTAGCTGTAAACAGTCACTTAACTATTCGCTTTTGAGAGCGTATACCAATGAAGTAAAAATC
>NW_010412361.1:3448-8760 GCF_000710305.1 Buceros rhinoceros silvestris
CCCTGTTAACTCCCCATTCTGCATCTAAGCATACCATTATTCTTGTGGATTTCCCTAGTGTGATGTACCTAGTTTCTCTATGCCTCAATCCTACTTGCTGACAGACTTGGCAGCTCTGCTCTCCATTCCCACTGAAGACTTCTTATAAAGCTGATGGAATTTTATAGTTTGTGTTCCAAATGCTTCTGGGCCTCGTGGACTGGACTTTTAAGGCTTCTCTGTGCTGACGTGGAGCTGTGTTCTGGATCAGTTGTCCAAAATGCTGTGGACTTTTCATGTTGAGCATGATGACCATTGTATATGAAATGCTGCATAAAGCTTCTGTATGAATACTTTTTTTTTTTTTTTTAAATTTGTTAAAATGGATCTTGAGTCTGTTTTAAAATTGGCGGAGCATGATGACCATTGTATATGAAATGCTGCATAAAGCTTCTGTATGAATACTTTTTTTTTTTTTTTAAATTTGCTAATATGGATCCTGAGTCTGTTTTAGAATGTGCGTTGGTTCCTGAAGCGTGTGCTCTGGATCTGTAGCTTGTCTGCTGTTTATGCTCTCACTTAAGATCTAGAACCAAAAATAGTGTGTGCTAATACATTTCTGAACTCTCAGTAAGTAATGACTCTGTCAGTAGCACAAAGGTATGATTGATTGATTGATTGATTTGTTTATATTTGACCTTTTCTGTTCCTAAGCAGATGTTTGCCATAATGCATGCAATTCCTTGTCTATTTTGTCTATTCAAACACTGCTTATTTGATTGAGACTCTCAAAGGTCCTACTGAAGCAGTGCCAGTATAAAAAACTTAAATTTGTGTCTGATTTACCAATAAAACATACTTATTTAACTTGTAACAGTGACTTTCTTTTAATTTTGAAAGTGCATTTATTTTCATGAGATTTGACATATTTCACTTCAAGCTTTGATTCTTGGATTTGGGTGATTAAAGGAAATGTTTTCCACTGTTTCAGCCCTTTTTCTACTTGCTTTAATATCTAATTTCTTTTCTAAATTCAGCCTGTATTTGTAAAGATGCCATTTAAACCTGGGATGTTCACATTTGAAAACTGTTCAGTTGTGTGAGATTTAGCTGCCCTAAATATAAATGATTCACGTGGAAATGGTGTGTCATTAGTTAAAATCCTTCACGTGAGTGCAAATGAGCTGCAAAGCAGAACTGCCTGAACTGCTTTCTGTAAGGCACAGCTAGTGTTTCTTTAGAAAACTTGTGTTTATTTTCAGCGATTATAGGTAGTATAATTCAGCTCACTTTGGATCACGTAGAGTGTTTAGGAGACCTGCTTTTCACTAGCGACTGACAGTCATTGGAGGGTATTTTTAGAGTGAGCCTAAGAACAGGAGATTACTGTCTTGTATCTTCTGCACTCAAACATTTTAGCATGTTGTATAGGACCATAGTCAGACTTTGCAGTTGCTCTGGAGTCTGATGAATTGGGGCATTTACTTTAGAATAGTTATCAATGGAGAAATGAGACTCTTTCTTTTATTTCCTGAACTTCACAGGTTTGGGAGATGCCAGTGATTTATCTTATGACTGCTAGAAAGAGCATTCCTATCTTTAGGAATAACTTCTGCCTTGCAGCGGTCAAACTTGTTTTTTTCTGACAGTTTAGGAGTCTGAGTGTGGTTGCTGTTCTGGTACTTCTGTTTTGAATACTGTTGTGGAGTACTGAATACTGTATTTAATTGCTGCCGTCTGGGGATATTTATGTTTGAAGAGTCTGGCATATTTTACGGAATTGTAAGCTTTAGGACAGAGCTTCTGGTAGGTTAATGTTTTAGCCACAAAATTGCTAACAGTTCAAGATTTCATTTCCTGATATTTCATAACCCGTCTGCAATTCTTGTTTAACTCTGTTTTTTGCTAGTAAGATGTTACTCCCCGCCCAGTCCTGGTTTTTCTGCCCTTATCTGTGGTGCAAATAGAATTGTCAGGTGCTCTGGAAACAGCTGTGGAGTGCTCACGTGATACCTTAGCTCAGGTACGAGATAGCAAGAAATCTGATGGATTTGAGAGGATGGCTGGTACCTGACATCTTATGATGACAGTGCATCACAGTTTCTAAGAACACTGTCAGAGAAATTTATATTATTGTTACAGCTTTGACCTCTTTTATCTTATATAAGGGGTTTAAGGTTGTCATTTCTGCTGTATTTTGAGGTTTGATCTAAATATTACTTTCACTGCTGGAAGGTGAGTTTTCTGCAGTTGATATGCTTGTTGCAGTAGTTTTTTATTAGGTATCCAACACTATTTTTCTGCAACACGGAAAATCCCCTTAATTTGAACTCTAAATAGTAACAATTACAGGTACTTACTAGCTTGACAAATGAACTCAAGGCTTCACCTTTGTGTGTTTTTTGATATCTCAAAATACTTGTATTATTGGATCTTAACTGGGTAATGAAAGGGTAAATGGGTTGGAAAGCCATGTGGTGAATAATGTGGTTAGTCATACAGTATTGCGTAAGCAGGACTGTTAACATCTTAGTGAGCATGCTCGTATGGTTACATGCCTTCTTTTGCTTCAGTGTGACAGTGCTGGATTTAATTAGATTCTATGGGATCTAAACTTACAAAAAGGCTCAAAGTTCTGCATTCAAAATCTGACACATGGGGTGACCTTTTCTTCCTTAGAAGATAAGGGTACGCTGTGTTCTTGTGCTGGTGAATAATTGCAGAGAAGCTGTTGCAGGGCAATTGCAGCAAGTTTTGGCTAACCTTTACAGGAGACTAGGAGAGATAGGGCATTACATGTTTTTGTACTGTGTAAGTGGGAGAGGAGGGGAGACCGTTTGTTTAGCAGTAGTGCTTAATAAGGGTTTTTCAGACAAGTAAAACTCTGTTCTGGCAGCTTCACAACAGGCAGGGACAGACCGCATACCTTGGCAGCAGTCAACTTGCTTTCCTAGCTTGCTTCTTTCTTATAAATTAAATGTTCTTAGCCTGTCATCTCAAATTTAGAGAGTCAAAATGTGCCTTAGAAAGCAAAATAGACCTAAATATTTTGAACCACTTCTTTATATTTGCACTTTTACTGCAGATAAGCCTGCCAAAACCAAATCTCATCCCAAGAAAATGTCTTGAAACAAGCTTATTTCCTTGCTGATGTCCTAGTGTCCCAGTTATAGCCAAGATTTGCAATAGTGTTGAAGTGTCAGCAGTGAATTGAGTTTTAAAGGAAAAAGCGATGTGAAACACCCTTCTGAAATCTGAAAGTGTGGGCAGTTTGCATTTCTTGGTGTGGATCCTTGTGGATTTTGTAATAAGATTCGAGTGTTGATAATGCTAAAAAGATAGTTGTTAGACATGAGTTTTGGACAGGTCTGACCGGGTTGTACTTGCACAAGACAGACACAGAGTTTTCTGAGGACAGAGTTTTCTGAGATCTCCATAGCTGAGGAATGTTTCTGGAGTGTTTTCCTAGTAAGTAGGTTAGGCAAACACATTTTTTTCTGTGAGATTAAGATAAATGCATGTCCTCTTAGGTCTGAAGTATCAGGTAACTTTGGCAAGAAAAACATTCTTATACAGAAAGCTTTTATGTCAAGAAATGCATGGTATTTCTTAGGCAAAAAACCTCTTAGGGATGAATAAACTTGTTACTCTGGGTTTCAGAGAATGTTTGACTTGGTCCATTTTTTGTTAGCAACATCAGGTGCATTTCACTGAGGAAAGAGCACGTAGGAGCTGATAGTTGTGCAGCTGCTCCTACCTCGCCTGTGTGTGTCCAGCAGGCAGTAGAGGTATAAATGAGACTTTTATATTGGTCAGTCCGACTGTGAGATGTTAACTGAGTTATTTTTATGGGGAGGTTTGTAAATTTTAGAATGATACCTATAACACATTGTTCTTGAACCTAGATTTTTCTGCTGTTTGAAATGCATACTTGTAGGAATTTTATTGATGTGTCGATTTGGTCTACTCCTGATGGTTCACACTTGCAGGAGGACTCCTACTGTAAAGCAGGAGGATGGCACAGGGCGGGGAGTGTGTGTGTTCCCTCCCCCACCCTGGCTACTCTATATTTGTTGCAGGCTGCAGAGAGTGCTTTGCCCTTATTTGACCCATGGCTTTCTTTTTTCCAAATTCATAAACAGAAAACAATATTCAATTCTGAGGGGAAACAGAAAGTAATCCCAAACCCTCTGAATGGCTTTAAAAAAACTGGCTGAACTGAAGACTTAAAATCAGTTATCCTTTTCCATTGCAGACAAGAAAGATACCACATATTTGAATGCAGATCAGTGACCTTTAGGAAGGCTAGATTTCAGAAGAAAGATAAAAATAGGTTTGTGCTGTGTTTTTTGTCCTCAGTGTTGAAAGTGGTTGCTTAGTGTGAAATTTTAAGTACCCCTAGCCTAAAACCTTACCTCTTAAATTTCTGAACACGATTCAGGTACCAATAATGTCCTTTTGTCCTGCAGATTCTGTAGTTTGGATAGCAACCGCTACGCAAGAAATGTTTGTGCAAAATGTATGTGAACTGCTTGTCTGAAGGTATGGGTAGACATGTAAACTCCTGCAAGGCAAGCTGAGCTCCGAATTTGCATCGCCGGCAGCTCCCACCTGATCGGTTAATGTGGAAGCTTACCCATCTCTCAGTGAGGGGTAAATTGCTGGTTTGTGCTCACTGAAGGGTCAAAGTGAATGCACTCGTGCAACAAAGCTGCTAATGAGACATGAATTAACATGTTAGTTTATCTTGCAGGAATTTGTTCTGCCGTCATAACCTTTTGATGATGCACAAGGCAGTGAAGCCAAGAGTGTTTCAACATGCACTTCTATCTGTGTCAACATTGTTTCTGTCTCTGTGCTGCCCCTCAGTTGTCAGTGAACTGATACGGGATAAAATGATACCTTTGCAGGTGGTTAGAAGAATAATGGTGCCACAGGTCTCCTGAACTATGTTTTCAAAATATCAAAAAATATATCAATTAGCATAAAAATAAATGGCAACATAAATGCATTAAATCACTGTGAATAACTTGTCTGTTCGATGCCCTTTGTGGATGCTTGTATGGTGCTTTGTCAACTGGTGTAACATTTAGTCTAATGTTGTAATCTCTTGGATTGCAAAAGTGGTGGATGTTTTCTTGTTTGGTTTTGGTTTGCTTTTGGGTTTTTTTTTTTCCCTTTCCCAAGGCATGATCATTCAGTCATCCTGCTGTCTGCAGTTAGTCACCTGGTAGATATAACCTGGAAGTGTTTCCTTTCTTCTCCAGGAGGCCTCTGTGCTTTCAGCCTTTGTTACTGATTTGTCTCTGATATAATGCTCCATTTTGTGGTGG
>NW_010412361.1:8814-16444 GCF_000710305.1 Buceros rhinoceros silvestris
TCCGGGGGCCTCTGTGCTTTTATGCTTTGTTTCTTATTTGTTTCTGATATAATGCTCCATTTTGTGTGGTGTTTTTTTTTTTTTTTTTTTTAATTAGATTATGAGTTTCCCATCTTGGCTTTTCACCAGGCTTATCTGCAAATACTGTTTCTCGCTTGTCCTTTCTCTGGGCCCAGGTTGGGTTTGGGGTTGGAAAAAAAAAAAAAAGGAAATTGTGTCTTTGGATGTTTGGTTTGTTTCTTCTTCTTTGTGGTTTTTTTTTTTTTAAATACTTCTAAGTACAGGACAAAAAATCAGTTGCTTAATGTAGAAAAATCAGGGACAGATAACTTTCAGCCTACGTAATCCCAAGACACTTTTTACAGTATCAGTCATGCTGTCAGTTTAGTGGAAAATACCCTGCTTGCTTCTTGCAGCCTAGGTTGGTGTCTCTCCTTGTGTCGGCAGGCATCTACTCTTGTATGGAAATGTGAAGTGCACTGCAAAAATTTCAAGTAGAAAATGCTCACTCATTTTTTCTCTTGAGCTTCTGTGCAGGGATTTTGGGCTCCAGACAAAAATAGTAGAAATTTCAGAACTTAATTGCTTCTCTCCTGAATCCTCAAACATGCAGCCCGTGTGAAGTGTTTTGCTTAAAGCTTTCCCATTAGATGCTAATTCTAGTTATACTGGGCTGACGTGCATGTTAACAGCAAATTAGATGTTTATAGAGCAAACTATTTTGCAGCCTACTTGCAACAGTCTGACATCTTAGAAAATCAGAGCGTGGCATTTGGAGATATCTTGCTGGCTGCCTGACCAGAAACTAATTTTAGTATTTGTCAGCATTTCTATTAAATAGAATAAGCTATTTTTAAACCACTTGTCGCCAACGTGACCTCAAAATTAGAACATGTAGGAAAATGGGTTTGGTTTTCAGTGAAAAGGAAATACTTCTGGGCAAAATGCCACTTCAGCTTCTCATAGGAAGTGTAGTTGAGGAATGCTTATTCTCGTCCTCCCCTGTGGGTTGAGATAACCTGGTCAGAATAAATCTCTGAGGTACCGGTCTTGTGGGCGAAAGCAGTGCCTCCTGGGAGAAGCCTGAGGAAATGCTCACATAACGTTTGCTTAATGTAAGACATGTAGACTGTGATTTCACAAGGGGTACAGTGGCTGTGTGCTGTTCTCAGTTCTTGTTGTTACTCGCTGAAGCTTTTGAGATTCAAAGTTACCTTATAAAAGCAAACCATGAAAACGTTTCCATGTTTGTAAGTTTGGAATTTCTACAAGGCATCTTTTAATCAGTCATACTCATAACACTGGCAGATGAGCCTTACTGCATTTATTAGTATCCGTTTAAGGGTCTTTTGCCCTTTTTGGCAAATGGGTTATCTGTGTCCATTTGTCAGTCACCAGAGTGCAAGATTGGGCAGCTGGGCTTTAAGCTATGGCTGGCAAGACTCCTGAGCTTTGCTCCAAAGTGGCAGGAGCAGTGGGATTGCTCATTGTGCTGTGGTACTGCCAGTCTGCAGCAGGGACAAGAGCGGGTCTCTGTCTTGAGAGCTGGGATGTGTGTGGAGATTTGCTACAGTACGTGTCACCTTCCTGAGGTGATTGAAATTCTGATTTCTTTAGATTGAGTGATGCATAGGTTCCTCTGTCTGCAGTTTGTAAAGAAAAATACTTAATACTGCTCTGATGACTGTCTAAGCCTTAATGGAGAGGAGAAACCTTGCCACCACCTCTTAAAACTTTGCAGAATTGCCTTTGCACATTCAAAGATTTTTAAATGGCTTTTAGCTTGTACAGTAAAGAAACTGTGTTTGCTTTAATGGAGCTGCTACAGCTTGTTTAGTGGTAAGAAATGTGCATGCTTTTTATTTTGCACTCACGTTCTCATCTCTAAATCCTACCGAGTAAATTCAAGAAAATATTTTATGTTACTAATTCAGTCAGGCACTTTGCAGCTACGAAGGAATGAAGCTGACACTGCTTTCTAACTAGACAATTGAGATTGAGAACTCCTGAGAAACTTCCTAACCCTGTTCTTACACTGTTGGAGCTCGTGGCTCTGCTAGGTGCATGCTCCTTTCCAGGGACAGTTGGTCAAGCCTTTGCCATACATCTCAACCCTTCACTTATTTCGCAAGAGAGATGTAGATTGCTTGGAGTGCCACACCTTACTGCTTTCAAATGCTCATCAAGCAGCTTTGAGTGCAAGTGTTTGCTGGAGTTTGGTCTGATTGTTTGCTAATGCAGAAGTACTTCAGGAGTCATCCCTTGTGGTGAAAGAATGCCCCACAATGCTACAAGACCAGGCAGCATTGTATTCGCCACTGAACTCGGGCAGAGCTTATTTGCACTTCCAACAAGTATCAACATCACCACGCTTAGATTCCCCAGTTCTAGTGATATAGAGGTGTTTATCCATGGCTCTTTAAACTATTACTTAATTTATAATATTGCTTAGATTACAGGAAGATGGAAGATTCTAGAGAAATGAGACAATGCCATGTCCATAGGATACAGTGGGAACTGACTTGCTAATGACTTACAGCTCGAGGAGGACAGTAACAGTTGCTAAGGAGGGTTTGGGGAGTCATGGACGAAATTCACACCTTTCTGTTACTTGGCATGGCTAAAGTGCCTCATGAGATATAAAACAATATGTTAATTTGGCTGATCAGAATTAGTAGTGGTGGATAGGAATTTGCTGTAATGCTTTTAAGTTCTGACTTTCATTCAGCTTTGAAACTGTTACATTTCGAATTTGAACTTCTTAAATGTCAGATACCGAACACGAATGTGTTAGTTTTTCCTCATCTGTGTCAAATAGTTATAGCAACTGGAAGACTAGTTCTTTTCAGGGTTTAAAATAGTGTTCAAACTGCTTTTAAAGCTGCTTTCATTCAAAGCCGCCAATAGGCACCCATAAACATCTATATTCTGTAGTTAATCTAATGGGGAATATATATAATCCTGTAAGATTTTGTTGCCTTGCATTCTGCAACATCTTTTTTTCTATCAAAGTGAGACATCATGATGGTAAGAATGCTTCTTTCAGGAAAGAAGACCAGTATCTCAAGAAACCTTCTAGTATATTTTCAGTATTTCCCACATTGTATCCCGTATGATTTTACTTCTGTAGCTGAATATTGAGTCTTTTTATTAGTAGTACTTCCTCTGGTAGCTTCTTGGCTAATTGTAATTTGAATCTAGTGAAGGCGAGCCTGTCTGAAGTATGGATTAGCTTGTAAGAGAATACTGCATAAAAAGTATCTAACTCTAGGCTTTGGAAGTGCAATTACAGAACTGTCTTCCTCCTTTGAAGAGGTAAGACTGTGTAATTGTTTATTAATGATTTATGTGGGACATGGAAGTCACATTTCTCATTTAAACAGAAAGACTTTTACCAGTAGACTGGGCTGTGCCCCTCAGTAAAAGCATGAACCTATTACTCATACTTAAAGAACACAGGCACCTAATTTTAAGAGTAGTCTTAAGTCTGTGAGTCCTTGCCTTGCATGGGTGCCTTGGAATCTTGAGCAACCAAGCAGGACACCTGTAGCACTAGATAGGTGTTTAAAGTTGGCGAGGCAGGATTTCGTGCGCATCACTCGTCAAAGCTTCTCTGACAGCTTTTTTGAGTAACCTCATGCTAACAGTAATAGTTATTCCTGGGTCTAATGCTTCAGTTACTATGGAAAGATATTAAACAAGTAATATATTTTCTACCCTAAGGTGAATATCTGTCTTTCTCTGCATTTAAGTCCAAAATATTTTCCTTTCACAGGTACCTCCATTCATATATGCAGAAGCTCAGATTTTTCACAGGAATATTTGTCGTGACGGTGGTTGACTCTAAGTGATTGAATGTGTGTTTTGGTGCCTATTAGCAGTGTTCTTTTTTCCTTCTTCTAGGACGTGAAAATCTGAGAAATGAACAAATTACGGCAAAGCTTTAGGAGAAAGAAAGATGTCTATGTCCCGGAGGCCAGCAGGCCTCATCAGTGGCAGACTGATGAAGAAGGTGTTCGTACCGGCAAGTGTAGCTTTCCTGTTAAGGTAAGTGTTCTGCCTTTCTTTTAGATACCCATGAGGTACTCTTGCCATGAATTATTATTTGGGGTTTTTTTGGCAAGCGTGAGGCAGCAGCATGCTTCATTACACACTGACCTATTTTACAGTCAGCTCTTACTGCCAAGGATGTGGCTTTTTTTTCTTTTTTTAAAGCCAGATGACTCATGTAATAAATGCCTTGGAAAATCACCGTCTGAGATAGCCTACATTAAAATCTAGTTGAAATAGATCATGTAGCTAGGCAGAGAAGTAATAGCTTTGTCTCGATTTTTCTGGAAGAGCAGAAGTGATAGACTCTTGGATTGCATGGAAAGGTACTCGGTTCTCACTGTTAGAAGTGGAGTTACGGTTACAGTTTGACTTGTAAGGTAAGTGGTGGATTGTGTTTAGAAAGGAATCCTTTCTTTCATTTCGTAATTGAAAACATTGCAAGTTACACCGGGGTTTCTTTCCTGTACCTGAGGTTATAAACACTTGCTAACTTCTGAGAGTGTCTTGTGTGCTGTGATTTTGTATATGCGTATGTTACAGACTGTTAATGCATGTGAAACTGAAATTTCTTTTTTGAATTCCGATAACTCATTCCAAATTATCAGAGTATTATAAATAGGTATTTTCTTTGGTGTCATCGCTCCTCCTTCTTTATTTAAGGAACAATATTATTTGAATATTTTAGAATAATATTAATACCCAAGAAATACAATGATAAAAAAATATGAAATTTAAGGTATCTTGTTGCATATGCTCCCTTTGTAGTCAAAAGCTTTCTTCCTCAAGGCACGCTAATACTTAGTCTACAACAGACTGTAAGCAGGTGACACTTAGGGAAACCTAACAGATTAAATATCTGTGCATAAGGAGGAGAGTCTGTGGTTCTGACACCTAAAGACCTTTTATTAGTTTTTGCCTGTTTTGTATTAAAGTAATTCTATCTGATAGTTAAACAGATGTGATGTTGCTATGTGGAACTCTTGAACTGACAGTTACACGTTGTGTAAAGCTGTGGGTGTGTGCAGATATCCAATGAATTTGAGATAACTTTCACACTAGGTCCGTGCCCTCCTTTACTCTTCTGTAGTTGCCTATGTGTGCGTATATAATGTTTCTAGTTTGTTATGGTTGCTTGCTTATTTGTCTTTGTCTTCTGTTAGTTTTCTGCTAGAAGGAAGGGACTGTAATCCAGTTCTAAACAAAGGTGGTGTTTTGCCAGAGCTTTGAAAGTGAGTAACTGCTCTGTGGAAGCTCAGGCTTAGATTAAGGTTTAACACAGTCTAGGAGACGACAGAGCTGTTAGCTTGAGGATTCTTATTTTTTAATAAATTAGCCGTTATATGGGTTGAAAAGCAAAATGTTCAATTTCTACTTATTTCTTTTTACTGAAACTTTTTCAGTCCTTTACTGAACACAAAGGGTGTGAACCACTTCTTGCTGTTTAAAGACTGACCTTTTGTTAACTCTCAGTCAGGACTTGCACTTACAATGACAAATGCTTCCTGTATTTAAATGAAGCATTCATCTATTCTGGGTACATGTACCCAAAGTCAAAAAAGGTTTTGCGCTATTCTGTGCTGAAGAGCTGTGGAAATGGATGAGTCTTTGCATCCTGTCATCATAAGGGGACTTATTTACCCTTATTTGCCCACTTCCTATTGGAATTCACTGAATTAATTTAATTCGTTCTTTGGAAAAAATACTCCGAATTAAACGTTTTTTATACCTTTCTTGGTTTGGTCAGAATGACAGACTGATAATATTTAAAGAATTTGCAGTTAGCTGAAAACTTAAAATCAGAACAATTTGACATTAAGAGACACTTTAGCTTATTTGATTAGAATTTATCATCCAAAACACTGTGCCTTGAGATGGGCACTAGTGGAAATTTTTACTAAGCTTGGGATGCAAAGTGGGTGTTAACCTGGTGTTTAATAGATAGAGGCAGGAAGTATTCTATTGTGAGTGAATGAGATAAACCAGATTTAGAGTCATGGGTTTAGTGGGTGGTACTATATTTTGCTCACAAAAAGAATAGAGTTTTGTGCTATTGAAGGAGAGTATCCTGTCAAATTCATACATTCCAGGAAAAGTATTCTGTCTCCTCTGCCCTTAAATATCTGATGGGGTCACTTTTCTCCCTGATGCTCCTCAATGGAGCATAATAAACTGAGATATTTTGGGGAAAATGGTTAATGAATAGGAGTGTATTCAAATCTGAAACATGGTGAAAATATCTTAATTTCCTTATTGTTCCTAAATGAAAGTTGCAGAGTGGTCCATTGTCTGTGGTATAGCTGCTCAACCACAGTTTAATGTTTTAGGGTGGAGGTGGGGTGGGTTAGTCTGCCCTTATTCTTTATGGTCTGCCTTGCCCACTCTAAAATCACCAGCCGAGCCCAAAAGCATAGCTGAATGGCAAGACCGAAGTCTGGCTTTCGCAGGGATGCCGAAGATTGTACCTGTATAGCTGGTGAAGACCAGCTGTTGTCAACAAGTATCTGTACAGCTGGCTTTAAGGTCTTCTGCGTGAAAGTAAAATATGTGAAACTAATCTAGTAGCAGCCATGTTGAGGGCTTTATTTCTTCTAATGCTTGCTATTTTATTTAGGTAAGACTCTTAACATTCTTTCTTTGGAGGGAGGAGACTAGTGCAAATGCAGAGTAGGGAATGTTTGCTCTTCCTTTCTCATGTAAAAGAGAAAGATCATTAAAGTTTGATCAGTGAAAGATATGTCATTCTCCTGCAGGAGTGTTAAGATGGTTTGGTTTTTAACTTCTTGCCTTTGGGCAAGAGCAATTTTGCCCAGAGCTGGGTGTTTGTAGAGTGATAGCACAGATTTATTCTTCTTTAGATATTACAGAACGTCTGGAAGCATTTTGAATGTCATGTTGCAAATAGGATTTTGTCCTGCCTCCAGGCTTCATTCTGTTAGTGTCGGATAGGGACTCCAGTGGCTGCTCATTTGTGGTGCTCTGAGGATGCTGTACTGCAAACAGTTTTAATGTTACTGAAAAGTTTTCTACGTTGGCGCAGTTCTTGAAGCAATTCCTGTGCTACATCCACAGCTGATTTTTATTGTTAATTAAAGCCTGTAATTGCGCTGTTGGATTATGAGCAAATTGGATGCATATATGGATAATTTTCATTTCAGTAGAGAAGATGCACTGTGGAAAGTATTGGCAAAATTCCTATTACAACTCTTGCTTTAAAATTCAGGGAAATGGAATTGATGCACAGTTGGTTCTCTCCAGTGCTGTGCTCGTAAATTCGGAGGTGGTGATAATCCTGGGCACATACTGTTACTTTTAGGCAATAACACATTTTTGTTGTTGTTTAGGTCTCTGTTTTTCCACTAGTTGGAATAGCTGTGTAGTACACAACCACCTTTGATCGTATTTTCTCAGTCACCTCAGTGTGCGTAGGATGTATTTACAGATAGCTCTTCTCTGTGCTGGAAATCTAACGATGCTTGAGGTAGTAATCTGACAACATTCAGAACAGGTCCTTGGAATGGCTACTTGACTTTCTTGCAGCGCTATTCTACATCATGGCTTGGCTTCACAGACGAAGATT
>NW_010412362.1:0-463 GCF_000710305.1 Buceros rhinoceros silvestris
GCCTGATAATTACTTTTTCCTCAAGTTTTGTCCCTTAGTTTTATTTTTTCAGTAAGGTTTTTTTGCCTTTTTGCCATTGGCATCCAACAGGACTTGGTTCATAAAGCTGCAATCACCAAAATCACCAACTACAAATGCTTGGGTTTGGTTTTTTTTTTTCTAAAATCTCCCTGTTCCACGTACCTGGACAGCACTGACGGCGGACAGAAGATGAGGATCATGGCCTATGCTGGCACTTATTCCACCACAGTCATGCTGACAGGATTTGATGAGCGCCAGAATTTCATCTTTGTTCATTCGGTGCAGCTGCCCCATGAGGCCCATCGCTGCCAGCCCCCAGTAAACGCCACTCGTCCTCAGATACTCCGACAGACAGTGTTCCTAAGCAGGGCATGGTTTTGGTTCTCAACGAGGTAAGCGCATCATCGACATAGAGCAGCGGAAACAGGAGCTGACACTGACA
>NW_010412363.1:0-4109 GCF_000710305.1 Buceros rhinoceros silvestris
TATATATGTAACTCAACATAGTCTTTAAACAAAATGAGCAAGCTTTACATCGCATGCAGGCTGCTCTTGAAAATTCGGTAGCTGCGTAAGTACGGATACAGGGGATAGATCTAGGATCTAAGTTTTAAGTTCTGGAGTTAAAGCAAATGAAAGGAGTAATTTTTACTTCAGATTTCCTTCCACTTTTTAGACTGTTAAATAATTTTGTGGGTATGAGTTACCTGTGATTTAAAATTTGAACCTTTACTTGAGAAGAGGTTGACAACTGAAAGCCCACCAAAGGACATGAAAATGCTTTCCAGTCTTTCCCTTTTCTGTTTATTGAACCCAAACTGTTCTCTTGTTGATGGGGTTCTCTCTGCAGGTTCTTCATTTTACCTTCTTCATGCATATGTTAGTAAGAGCCATAAAACCTTCATTTACTATGTAAACTATATATACTTCTGTAAAATTACTTCTATATAGAGGCAACTCTTCCTTCACTAATAAATCTGTTGAATTATTTAGGATGACACTCCCTCCTTGGAAGCAGTAAGGACTCGAGTGGCACGCCTTCTCGGATCTTTGGGAGGGCAGATCAACCACAATTTAATTACAGGTGAGTGTCCTCTCAGTGCAAATAAAAATATTTACTTGCCTCTGCCATCTCTCCTGAGAGTATGTTTCAGTGAGGTCTCAACATCACTTTATGAGCATGCATGAGCTTTTCAAGGAAAGCTATTTTTTGTTGCTCTTTTTTAAACAGAATAGCTTTTGTTTAGATCTGGAGTTAAGGAGAGCAAAGTATTCACTAACTTATGTTGAAATGCAGGAAGTGTTTAGAAAACTGAAGTTAAAGTCAAAAAAATACATGCATCTGAGTATATGGTTTTATTTATTCTCCCCTTTCACCCTCTGGCTGCAAAGCCATGTTAAAGCTTAGCCCGTTTGTAACTCTTTAGGACTTGTTTCCACCTTTTTACTACAATTCTCGCTCAGTTATTCAGCACTGCAGCCTGTGAACTGTGTACATCTCGACAAGCTTGCTTCTTCTCCTCTGAGTTTAAGGTGCACCATACCCTTAGTGTGTCTGGGTAGCAGAGCTCCTCCTACAAAGAAATGATTTCTGCTCTTCTCTGTGCAGTCTGTGAATAAGCTTTGTAATTTATTAGATATCATAAGATCTAATTAAAACAAACATGGAAACATATAGTTTAAGTACCTGACCGTGAGATTTAAGGGATAAACTGAGTGCAAAATTTAGTCAGTCTAAAAACTAATGTAGTTGTGTAAAAGTTTTGTTTCTTACTTTTCAGGTTTTTTCTGCCTTTACAATCCATTTTCTTTCTGCCAACTAATTCTCTGTTGCTTACTCAGGAATACTGTGGGAAAGTAGCATTATTACTTAGAAATTAAAAAGTGTGTTCAGACTTTGTCAGCCAAACTAAGAAGTACGGGACTATAGGGAGAGAAGGGAGTGAGTACGGCAGCTGTGCTTGGAGGACACAGCCGTAAATGTAGTCATTTCTGTGCAAGTGTGGGAGTCTGTGTGTTGCATTTTCTTCTCTCAGCTGATCTGCAAGAATTTTTTATAATAGAGAAGTCAAAAGTAGTGTATTAGATGTCTTATAGAAATGCTTAAATCAAGTGCGATTCAATGTCTTCTGGTTTTATAATTGTCTCCGAACTTACCTCTTGGAACTGGAGGCTGCTGTGACTCTCCTGAAATTTTGGCTCCAATTATTTTTTCCTGTGTGGTGGTGTCTAAACATCCGTTTGCATGTGAAAATAAAACCATCCCTCTAATATACTTCTGGTGCTTGTAGCATCCAGTAATTTATAAAGCATTAACGTCGTATGCCAACCTAACAGAAGTTGGGAGATTGCACATCTTTTGGCTGAGCAATGGAAATACTTGCTCTATGTATATATTACACAAAGCTTAGTTTTTGTTTGGATCTTTTCCAAATGCATTAGCTACCTCTGCGGAAGAGATGATGAAGAAGTGTGTATCGTGGGACACTGAGAAGCGTCTGAGCTTTGCCGTGCCATTTGCAGATATGAAGCCTGTCATCTACTTGGATTTATTCTTGCCTCGTGTGACTGAACTGGCTCTTTCTGCAAGTGACAGACAAACAAAAGTATTGATGTTTTTTCTGTATTTTTTTTTAATACTAGCTGATAATACTGCATAAAAAAAGTCTTGTTATGACCTGTTTTAGTTAATTCATAGGTAGCAATACACTTCCTTGGTGCTCTTTGATGAAATTATCCTGAGTGTTAAACTAAAGCGCAGAGGTTGCTATAAGCTGTATCAGACAGCTCTTAGAGTTAGTCTTAACATAAAACTGAAGATTTTGAACAAGCCTAGCCTCCTCATGCCTAGCCTATGAACTCGTGGGCCCAGTCCAGCAGAGCACTTATGCAAATATTTTACTGCTTTTCTGCATTGGGATGTTGATATCCAGACAGTCCAGAGCAGTGGTGTCCTTGAAAACACGATGATGACTGACAGGCAGTGATTAATTTTCTCCAGCTGAAAAGCAACTGCCTGGGATAGGGGCTGAAACACTAGGAGAAGGGCCAGATAGAATGTGCACAAAGTACTTCCATGGATGTGATCCATTCCCGGAACAGTAACGTAGCAGAGGTTGGAGTGATTTCTCAAGTACACCCTTGCTTGTGACTCACTCTCCTGCCCACAATTTTGTCTTCTCTGTAAAAGTACTGGATACATAACCAAAGGGATTTTTAAATTTCAGGTTGCAGCGTGTGAACTGCTACATAGCATAGTCACATATATGTTGGGGAAAGCAACTCAGATGCCAGAAGGACGTCAGGGTCCCCCACCCATGTATCAGTTACATAAGCGACTATTTCCAGTTCTGCTTCGTCTCGCTTGTGACGTAGACCAGGTAAAGAGGTTCATTTATAAGCCTCTTAGCTTGTTTAAAATACCTCTAAATGTGGGAATTAAAGTATAGTTTTATTTAGAAGTTGTCATGTTAAAGGTTACCCTGACACATCACCTTCACCCTCCACCCTCAGCCACCCACCCCCCAAAACATAATGTATTTTGTAAGCTGAAATGCTGTTTTAGGGATAGTTTTTCAGGATTTTGGAGATGGAGTGGAAGCCTTTTAAAGGACTTCAATAATAAAGTGTCATACAGAGTAACTCGGAAGAGTGTACAAACACACACGTGTTTCAAGATTGGTGTTTTAAGTTTCATTCGAAGAGTTTGTGGTAGTAGCTGCTCTTTATTGCTGGGTTTAATTACTCTAGTTTTCTTTTTCTGTAATAAGTTAATCTGAGCTGAAGCTTATTTCAGTTTTAATGAGTGCAAAACGACAGTCCGGAAGAAAAGCATTTGGGAGAGACCATGTTGCTGCCTCGTTGATAGCTAAGGATGGTGTATTTAATTCAGACATCTGAACTTGTTGTTTTTCCTCCTTTACGCAAAACAGAATAGACACAACGGTTCAGCTCCACTGGAATTACAGGTCCTGTGCCTTTTCAGGCTGCTCTTTGGACCCTGGCATCCAGGTTCTGGTTTTAGACCAAGGGACTTTGTGTTCTGTTAAAATATACAGGAACCTGTTATCAGCTTAGCTGCACCCCCTTTTGCCAGCGTAGGGCTGAGTAGAAATCAGAAGTAAAAAGCATCTGGCTTGGTCCGCACCAATGCACGCAGGCATCCACACTGTCTTATGAGCATGTGTATACACTTAATGTACATTTAATGGGTCTTCCCTTCGTGTTTCTTTGCAGGTAACAAGGCAGTTGTATCAGCCTTTAGTCATGCAACTCATTCACTGGTTTACCAACAACAAAAAATTTGAGAGTCAAGATACAGTAGCATTCCTGGAAGCTATCTTGGTAGGTCATAAGTCTGTCTTCTCTTTCTGTGCCATTACTATTGTTTTTAACTACCATCATTTTACTACTGAAAGAACCAGGAACACATGAACAGATATAATGGCTCCTTCTATGTCTGAAAGAAGAAAAACTGTTTATCTTTTTTTTTTTTTAACTGAGATTTTGGTGATGGATTTCTCTATTTCTTTGGCATTGTCCAAATGCAGTTGTAGCATTTTCAAGAGTCTTTACAGGAGTAATGAAACACTCTT
>NW_010412363.1:4218-39768 GCF_000710305.1 Buceros rhinoceros silvestris
CTTCATCAGTGTATACAGGGAAATACTGAACTACGTTTCAACCCCACCTAAACCGAAGTTGCTTTTGATGTATGCTTAATTTCTCTCTAAGTTTCTTTGCTTTCACCAGGTGCAAAAGCTTTAAATATAAAACTGGCTTTTGCACTGAGCTGAAGCGGTTGATGCGAGGTAGGTCGGGAGGTTTTGCAGTACTTTTCGTAAAAGAACATCACTGTTGTTGCACCGCCTCTAAAGCAGAGGAAACGGGCCTGTCAGGAAAAGAAGTGACTTAGGCAAGACTCCTACTCCGGTAGATAAGGCAGGAAGAGAAATCCAGGTCTCTGAGGCCTAATCCAGTGCTGCGAGGACTGGAAATGCTGCCCTTCCCTTGGACAGTGGTAATTTCGAAGCTTTATTATTTCTGGGAGTACAGTATTTTAACTCGGAAATAATACCGTGTAAATAAGCTGCTCTACTAGTGCACTGAGACAACGCTGGTGGTGCTTTCGTTCTTGTAACGAAGAATTCCTGTGTCATCGCAGAGTGGCATCGTGGACCCAGTGGACAGCACTTTGAGAGATTTCTGCGGGCAGTGCGTACGAGAATTCTTGAAATGGTCTATCAAGCAGACGACACCAAGGCAGCAGGAGAAAAGCCCAGCAAACACCAAGTCTCTTTTTAAGCGGTTGTATAGCCTTGCTCTCCATCCCAGTGCTTTCAAGAGACTGGGCGCAGCACTTGCTTTTAACAGCATCTACAGAGAATTTAGGTGAGCAAACAGCTTGGAACAGTAACTAGCTTGGTCTAAAGGTTCGAGACGAAAAGAATGAAGTGTAGCGCTCAAATATTCATCCACTGACACTCATTCTGTTAATGTATATGATAGCTGTAAAATTGAGTTACTCATTTTACTCGTTTTTAATGATGATTTTCTAGTTCGGGCTTTCTGCGAGTGGGGAGTGTATAAATTTATATTTCTATCACAAGTTTATGGGAGGTTTTTTATGCCTTTTAAAGGTGGTCAGCAAATTTAAATGCTATTTTTTAGTGGTTTACATGTATCTTTTTTGTGCAAACGTCTTGTGCAGTTAATCTCTACAGTATTTTAATCTGTTTTTTAATTAGAATTTCACAGTTAGTGCTTCTTCTACTCGTGTTTCTCATCACATTTATTCCTGATTTTTAAAGGGAAGAAAATTCTCTGGTGGAGCAGTTTGTATTTGAAGCTTTGGTTGTATTTCTGGAAAGCCTGGCATTAACCCATACAGATGAGAAATCATTAGGTGAGCTATAATTAATTACCAATGGCATGAAGAAAAAAGCTGTCCTTGTGAATCCTGGATTAAAAAACTATTGCAACTGTAGGGGAAGTAAATGTGCTTGCTTTTACAACAAAGGAAGGATTATTTTTCATTACTGGTAGAGAGGCCATTTGAAATCCAGTTAGGAGCTCTGTGAATCAACTCTCTGCCAACATGTAAAGGCGGAAGATTTTGAGCCCAGAAGAAAGAACCTTTTCACATTCGCAATGATGTACAGTTTTATAGGAATGCTGAAAATGCTAGTGGCGCTTCAGATTTGAGTCCTGGTTTTGCAGTTACACCGTGTAAAAATGCAGCATGGTGAGAATGTTGAAGTCTACTCAGTTATAACAAACAGCGTGCGCCAAAAATTGACATTTCTATGTATTCCTTGGAAGATTTCCGCCATTGTGTAATACTCTTCCCTGGTTGCCTTGTCATTTATCTCTGCAGCATGTAGCCACATGAAGAATCTATGACCTCTTCCACTGTACTGACAGTTCTGCAGTAAACTTTTTTTTTTTCGTGTCCCAGCTTCCATAAATTAATTATAAAAGCAAAAACTGATGTTATGAAGCTTTATTTCTTTCAGAGAGATGGTCCAGGATATGGTAGAAGTGGCCCCAAAAGAGATACTCATATGGGAAATTTTTATTTTTTCCAAGCAGGATCACAGAAAGCAGCATACAGAGTTTTAAAGCAGGGGTCTTGTGTTTGGCTAAGGCCATGTCAGCCTGTCTGCTGTCTTACGGTTTTGTACTGCAGCATTGAAAAATTCCCTGTAGAAGCAAAGAGCAGCGGAGCTGGTAGATGCTATCCTGTGTGTAAATCTCTTGCACCATTTCTATAGTGCTAATGCCTCAATTCATTTAACCAATTACCAGCGTTTATTTATACTGTCAGTTCTGTTTCTAACAGGTACCACTCAACAATGTTGTGATACCATCAATCACCTGAAGCGCATCATCAAGCATAAAGCGCCTTCTCTGAACAAGGAAGGAAAACGGCGAGTGCCACGGTCAGCAATTTGCCTTTTTTTCTTTTTTTTTGCGTTTTTAATATTGCATTTTAATTAACAACATCTTTAGTTCCCTTAAACGTTTTGGATTCTGAATGAGGGATTTATCCTGTGACTGTTGTTAGTGCAGACCTCCTGATAGGTCTGTGGAATCGCTGATGGGAAATGCTGGACATAATACTAGAGGATCATGATGGTCATTCTTTGTTACAGCGTGGTGAGCTTGCTTTACTTTGGCAAGGACTGGCAGAAAAGCGTATCTGACTCACAGCAGTGTTTATAATAATGTTAGCACTGGTGCTACAAAGCACTTGAGAACTCTTCTAAAGCCTTTCTTGTCACTGTTAAGTGTAAGCAGAAGTAGGACAAACTGCTACAGGATGATCAGCCCTTGAAAAAGGGTAGAAAAAAGGCGGAAGAAGAAAGAATCCGTTCGATATCGGGCTGGTCTGATCTCAGAGCTGACCCTGCTTTGAGCAGGAGGCTGGACTAGAGACCTTCTGATGTACCTTTTTACCTGAATTATCCTAAAGAAACAGGCAAGTGGAGTCTGAGAGGTAGCTCACTGGTGTGGTATTTGTTAAGTTAGGAGACTGGAGAATTAGGGATGGGGAAACATTAGGAAAAGCTTTAATCTCCCTTTTTGTCTCTTTTAGTGTTACAAAGAGAAGGAAAGAGACCTGACTCTGCTTCTTGAATTGTTGCCATAAAGACTAATCTCTGGGTTCCAAAGCAGAGTGAGGAGAAGGGAGAGCAGTGCAAGACATGCTTGTAGAAGAGCTCTTCCTGGTAGTGCAGATGGGTTTTGGTTAGACAGATAAAAGGGTGTTTGTAATGCTCATGGAACATTTTGATTTTTTCCAACTGGAAGACCGTGACTTTTTGGTAGATGTCTAGAGGACTGTTAATCCCTAATATTTTTGTGCAGAGGATTTCCAGCTACTAAGTCAGTGTGTCTTCTGGACATTGTCATGTGGCTCTTAGTGCAGTGTGGACGACCCCAGACAGAGTGCCGACATAAAGCCATGGAGCTATTCTATGAATTTGTTCCTTTACTACCAGGTATGTTAAGTCACAATGCACTATTATCTTTGCTTTCTAAATACTGTCCATGCCTTCCCTCTGTGTTTTCTGTGCAAAGCGTTAATTATAAGAAAAAATTATTTTAAGTAAATGCCGTAGAATCATGGAATTGTTTACATTGGAAAGGACCTTTA
Organism: Buceros rhinoceros silvestris; assembly: GCF_000710305.1. Taxonomy (NCBI): domain Eukaryota; kingdom Metazoa; phylum Chordata; class Aves; order Bucerotiformes; family Bucerotidae; genus Buceros; species Buceros rhinoceros. Next base: position 7,734 of record NW_010412363.1, read on the forward strand.
AGATCATCAAGTCCAAGTGTTCACCCAGCGCTGCCAAGTCCGCCACTAAACCATGTTCCTCTGCACCACATCTACACATCTCTTAAATATCCCCAGGGATGAGGACTCTGCCACTGCTCTGGGCAGCCTGTTCCAATGCTTCACGATGCTTTCAGTGATGAAATTTTTCCTACTGTCCAATCTAAACCTCCCCTGGCGCAACTTGAGGCTGTTTCCTTCTGTCCCGCCAATGGCTGTTCGCTCAGTGCTGTTAAATAGAAACTGAGTAGTTGCTCATACTGGAAATCAAATACTGTGAGAACCTCAGGGCTTGTGGGCATGGAAGAGGGTTTTGTTGCAAACTTCCTTCTAGTCAGGAAGGAGAACTTACAGACCCGGAACTGCTGTTGTATCCAGCGATGACGGCAGTATTTCCTGACTGGGAACCTACTGGGAGTGTCTCACAAATTGGCCTCTTCCTTGTGGGTAGCTTTAGCAGTATGAGCAGAAGGACCTAGAACCAGTATCTTCTCTGCTAGAAGATCCAGTTTAAAACACAAAGTTCGGGTGTGTTGTTTGCCTCTAATTCCTCCCTAGTTTGAAATGTGTTTTTCCTAGAGAATTTGTATTTCCGTTTTTATTGTTATCAGGAAACAAGTCTCCGTCTTCTTGGCTGGCTGACGTTCTAAAGAACCAAGATGTTTCTTTCCTCGTTAACAAATTTGAAGGAGGTGGCAGCGATGGCAAAAGTCTGTCTGGGATCCTTTCTCACCCCACTCTCCGTGGCATGCAGGAGCCCTTCAGTTTACAGACTGTCATGCGGTGGATGGACATGTTCTTAGCAGCACTGGACTGCTACAACACGTTCTTTGAGCTGCGAATGATCAAACCTCACGAAATACTGGGTGAGTAATTAACTGTTGAGTTAAGCTCGTTCATGTCTGTCTCACAAAGCCCATCCAAGATGAGTCCTAATTTGGACTTGCTTTTTTCTTAAATGTGGAATTGATGACTTCTACAAACTCTCTCAAAGTTGTTGTACAGGGATGTACTTTGTTGATAGTCTATCTTAAAACGCTTCCTTTTAGCCCTAGGAATATACCTTTCCACCTCTGTCTCTGTCATCTACTCACCAGCAACTTCTTTTACTCTTATCTTCTCTTCAAAAATTTTTCTGTACAGCTGATTTCCCTCTGCTGAGGAGAGCTGTTTACCTGCTCTTTACTCGTGTCTGGAGGGAGCTATCAGAAAGCAGTGATAAAAGTCCCTTTTCACTTCCAGCCCTGTGCATGTTACCTTTCTTCAGTCCCTGATGCTTCACCTGCATCAGGTCTAAAAGCCTTGTGTTTGAATTTTGATCAGGTGCATAGTAAAACCTCGTGTAGCCATTGGGTCTCTCAAAAAGTCTTTCTTTTAATAATTTGTGCAGGTCTAAACAAAATCCTTTTTATAGCCAGTAATACAATTGTGTAGTTATTTCATATGTGAAAAGTTGTACAAGATCCAGGTAGTCTGTCTGTCAGCATCATCTCTGCCTTGGTTTGAAACAATACTGTAAGATCACTGTTGCATGCAGTTAGTGTAGGGCTAAATTATTCAAAATTATGGATTTAAAATTTTTATCCGTTTATTACACTGCTTAAATCATTATCATTAATAAGTGCTTGTAATGACCAGTGAGTAGAAAGCTACCCTTCACTGCAGAGAATGTTAATATTTGGAGCTGGCAGAGGACTTGTAGAAAACACTTGGGAGAGATGTACTGGCTTTCTGATTGTTTTTCAGTTTGACTCTCGTTTTCCAAACACAAAATAATACATTTAGAAGTTGAGAGCTGCTGTATCGTTTCAACTTACTATGGTCTTTCTTAGGTATAAATGAAAGATCCTCATTCTTGGAGGCTGTGCAGTTCTTCCTTGAAACTGTCGCTTTGCGTGATATCCATGCAGTGGAGCAGTGCTTTGATGGCAGTTCGAAAAGCAGCGTGTTCAGTCCGCAGGAGAGAGATGTGTATAACTACAGCAAGTGTACCATTATTGTCCGGATCATGGAGTTTGTCACCATGATCCTGGAAATGTGCCAGCAGGATTTCTGGAAGGTAGGCACTGAAATCTGTAGCGTGTGCTTGTAGTTAGAGATTTATGTTTTCCATGTAAGGTTAGTTCACTGGAGAACACCATCATTAGCGGTGCTTTAATTGAAATTGATGACTAAGCATCACAAACTGTTACAGTCTTTGCATGTAAGTGAAAAGAATTATATCGCACGGTTGAATTTTAGTGAGGGATGTCGTTTTGATTAGAGGAATTAATGGCACCTGTATGTTCCTGTTGTATATTGGCTACGAGACTTCCGTGTGTTGACTGGAGATTGTTGTTCTGCTTGGAGTACTTGCGATAAATACCTTCTGTGTGACTCCTGATGGCCTTAACTGTGTGGATGGAGGTGATTGCTGCTTAAAAGGCAGAAAGGCAGATTGTGGCATTTCTTTCTTGGACTCAGTACAGATATTGAGGTCTCTCCATTTGCCCAGCTTTGATGCCGCGTGAATTGTGTTTAACTACATCTGGAAGAGTACTTACGAGTCTTAGGAAATTTACACTGCTAAGTTTGGTTCTGAGACTGTGACTGTCTCTTGTTTTCACTAAGTCTCCAGTAGTGTGCACAGAGGTGTATATCTGGATTTCAGAGTGATTACAGGTACATAATCAAGCCTGAAACAGGCCTATTTGGACTTAAAAGACCTCATGTGCAATCTGATGAGATAGCATATAGCCTGTGTATCCATCCATGTGTATATTTTTGTAGATTCTTTATTTCTGTGTGTTAGCACAAGTGATTCAAAGTCAGGCATTTCATAAAGGAAGAGAATGTCGCTTAGTGAGAATAGTTACTGTTCCGTGTTTGGTTTTGTTTTAGATAGAAGGACTAATGGTAAGAAAAATAAAACAGGGAAATCTAAATTAATTTTTAAATAGCTTTTATTTAATGTTTCATTATTTCTAGCTACTTGAGAAGGAACTGCTTAACGCAAGCCTTATAGAGCTTCTGGTGATGACTGTGTGTGATCCATCACACGTGGGCTTTAACACAGCTGATGTGCAAGTCATGAAAAATCTCCCAGATATCTCAGTAAGACTCATGAAAGCTTTGATGAAATCTCCCTATAGTGAATCTTTGAAACTGTGCATAAGAAAAAGAATCACACCACAGAGGTGAGTAGGGGCTTTCTGGTAAACGTGAATCCAGAGTAAAGGCCACTCAGAAGGAAGAATGGCGAGTGAATGATGTTGTGTATGGGTGCACGTGAAGCTCCCCACCAATGCAATATTATTGCTTCTCTTTCCTCATTAGTCTTGAAGACCTTTGCTCTGTGGATCTGTTTAATTCAGATGCACGTTTCGATCAAGTGAAGTTCAGTGCTGTCCTTTCTGCCTGCAAGCAGCTCCAGAAATCTGGCCTGCTGCACTCCATTCTTCACAGTCAGGTAACTGTTAAGCCAGAAAAGAACGGTGAATATTTTTATATAGTAAAGAGATTATCCTCTGTAATAGGCCAGTATGAAAACAGAGAATAGATCAGATGAAGAATTGTGTAGAATGAGATCAACATTTGAGAGCTGGTGTTGGATGGGAGATCAGTAATAAATGTTTTACATTTATTCTACAAATATGAGTAGCACAATACTGAGGTTTGAACAATCTTCATAATTACGTCTGTCCTCCTGCAATTTCCAGGGCCTGGAAATAACCAGAAACTACCTGAAACTTCTTTTTTTTTAGTGAGCTTCTAAATATAGAAAGCTCAAAAAATCTGGATTTACTGTCCTACAAAGAAGGCATTTTTCAACAACTCTTAAACAGAGATCATTCAAAGTGATGAGGGAAATTAGAAGAGGAATACCTTCTGGCTGATCAGAAGCAATACAGTGGGTCTGAGTTGCAGGAAAACTCAGACTCCATCTCAGGATGGAGAGCAGGTGTGGTGTGGGGACCTAGACGATACTGCTCAAATTCTTGTTACCGTCGTCCTCCTGCAATTTCCAGGGCCTGGAAAATAACCAGAAACTACCTGAAACTTCTTTTTTTTTAGTGAGCTTCTAAATATAGAAAGCTCAAAAAATCTGGATTTACTGTCCTACAAAGAAGGCATTTTTCAACAACTCTTAAACAGAGATCATTCAAAGTGATGAGGGAAATTAGAAGAGGAATACCTTCTGGCTGATCAGAAGCAATACAGTGGGTCTGAGTTGCAGGAAAACTCAGACTCCATCTCAGGATGGAGAGCAGGTGTGGTGTGGGGACCTAGACGATACTGCTCAAATTCTTGTTACTAAGTCTCTCATTGTGGTAAATCTCTGCTTTACTTTGGGTGATTGAAGGAAAACAGGCTGTGCAGCAGCCACAAGGACTGAGAGGATCTGTCTACTGGAGAGCAAGGCTGTGCTTCACACGTAACAAAATACTTCATGTCTGTGGGGTGTTTGCCATCCATCCTCTATGTCTAGACAAAAGCTGGAGCCGTGATTGTAGGATGGTGATATTCAAGGTGCTGCATGCTACATTTTGTAGCCCACCTGTTCTGACCGAGCTTTTCATTTGGTTTCTGTAGTAATGACATTGCCTGAAAAAAATCTGAGGGAGGATCAGAATCTTTTGAGGATTTTCAAATTACTATTAGTTTGTTCTGAACTTTGTTCACAGCGGGGGTGTCTCATTAAAAATCTTGTTCCTCACTAAGAAAGGTGTCTCATCCTGAAATAGTTACATCACTTTGGAAGGAAATGACCTGGAGTTCAAATGTTTTCATGAGCTGTACAGATGGATTGGAAGGCCTTTGTGTTATTTTCTTCAGCTTGTTTTAACTGTCATGTTTTTGTCTGTTTGTTCATTTTCATAGGATGAAGGGCCTCGTTTCTCAGTTGGCTCTAAGCTGCTTTCAGTTGTCTATAAAGTCATTGCACCAGGGGGTGAAAGGATCTCTCTTCCATCGTTAGACATCAGCAGTAAGCGATTAGCTGATAGGCTGCTGCAGCTAGCCTTTGCTCTTGATGACCAGGTAGGATACAGTTCTCCAGGTTTAATACTCAAGTATCGTGTAATACTCACCATCAGTAGTCTTCTACCCATCCTTTGGGTAAAAGAGGCTGATGTTTTAGTCATACCCCTACAGAGGAGCTGTAAGGATTCTCTGGCCTAATTGAGTGACAGTTGTTGGTAACAAGAATTTTAGTACAGTGCTCGTGCTTTATTTTTGTGCTTTCTGACAACATAAAACGGGTTGGGATGGGGACTTCAAAAGGAAGAAATGAATGTAGTTTAATCTGCTTGACGTGATCTATACCTTAACTTTCACAGTGTGAGGAGCTAGTAAGTCTGCTGTTGAACACAGTAGTGTTATCCGTGCCGCTGTCAGGAGCATCCCAGAAGAACCTGATCAACTTCTCTCATGGACAATATTTCTACAGCCTGTTCTCAGAAACCATCAATCAACAGCTGCTGAAAAACGTGGATGTGATCATAGTCCAGCTTATGGAATCATCTGTCAGCAGTCCCCAAATGGTATTCGACTTCTTCTTTAAAAGGCCGAAGTCAAACGGCAATGCTAGAAGTAACACTTTTTAATGTTGTTATTATAGGTGGATGTAACTGAGTGTGTAGTGGGGGAAAAGCGTATTTAGTTGCACTTCAGACAGTGCTGCATGGATACGTGTTTCATTTTTTTGCCACAACCTAGTAGTGCTACCTCCATGATCTCTGACAACCTGACATAACTTAGGCTGTCCGACATCTCATGTCAAAGTGCCTACCTGTTACCTATCCTGAAATCTATGGATCTGGGGATTCTTTTTCATCATACTTTAGATCAAGTACGTCTTTTCAAAGCAAGTCTGATTGTTCGCATATACTGTGCTTTGATTTTTATTGCAGAGTGGTCCCAGAGCATGTGAACTGGATCCGTTTTGGATAAAACTAAATTGGAAAATAAACTCCAACCACTAATGGGCATTTAGTCCACAGGACTAGAGCAGAACTAGATCAAAGTATTAAAAAGAGAGATTTACACATACACACACCCCCATGACCTGAAATAAATACAGGATGCTTGTCATGTACGTGGTCTCAGACAACTTCTTTTGCTCAGCGGATTTTTATCCTGTTGGTCCATGCTACTTAGAAATTCAGAGCTCACCTTCAGGTCTGTAAAGGAGTCGTGTTGTAATTGAGAAGCCTTCGTTCATGCTTCTGACAAACAGAAGGGTCAGAAAGAAAGATTAAAAACCTACCTACACTTTTGCTTGAAAAGATGCTCAGTACAGAGATCATCCTTCTAAAAACATTTGGATCTCCTTTAATCCAAGATGTTACCCTTGAAGGTGTCACATCCAAATAGCATTTTAAACCACTGGGAGCGTATCTTTTTGTGATACCAGAAATTGTTTAAATTGACTGTAGAGAGACGTATACCTGTTTTAAAAGGCTGGTTCTTGTGACGGCTTTGTGGCGTTTCCTGAGAGCGTGCCACAATAGACTTGCTTTTAAAAGTGTGTCTGATAAATGATAGGCTACTAACTTAAACTGGCTACGTGTGGCAGTTGTGCTAAAAGTCTTCACTTCATTAATGTAATTAATAGCCAAACTGGGTCAAGCAAGCTGTTGTCTGCTGTTCATTTTTGCCTGACTTTTAAAAAAAAAAAAAAAAGTATTGCAGATTACATTTGAAAATCTATCTGTTTTTCAGTGTTTATGTTTTTGTGACATGCAGAAAGAAAGAATAAGGTTGATTTTACTGTACTCGTCCAGATCTGGTGAAATCACAAAGCTGGTAACATTAATCCAGCTTATTAGGTCGTTGCCAACTATTTGAGAGGAGAATACAGGATTCAGGTTTAGAAGTCAGCAACTGTTAGTTTTTGACAAAAAGAGATACAAGCCTGCTTGGTTCATACCTGGTATGCCACGGTTTATTTTTCTTTTCAAAACTCAGGCAAATGAGTTAGAATATGTGCTGTTCCTCCTATTCCCCAGCTTCACACTAACAAAAGTTTGCAAGTATTGATCCTTAGAGTTATTCTGGATTATCATTTATTTCTCCAGATTCACACAAAAGGTATGGGAAGGAATTGCTGCAGCGTGCTCTGAACAAAACAGGAGTAAACTGTGAATTTAAGTCTCTTTTTTTGAAAAGCACGTGCTTTTAATTTCCTGCAGAGAGGCTTCTCCTATATCCTTTTGAGATTTAAATCTAGCATTGCTTTGTGTCCTTTTTTATTATGATTGCCTGTGCCAATGAAGAGATCCCATCGTCTTTTCATCTGAGATGCCGTAATCTACCTGTGCCTTTTCCTTCCAGGTTGGCAGCATTTTGAACGGCATGTTAGATCAGAGTTTTAGGGAGCGTTCTGTTCGCAAGCAGCAAGGAGTGAAACTGGTCACAGCTGTACTAAGGAACTGGGAGAAACTTGACAGCTGGTGGGCTAAAGGCTCTCCTCCTGAGAGCAAAATGGCAGTCTTGACCCTGCTGGCAAAAGTTCTGCAGGTAAGCGTTGCTTTAGAAGAGTTACCTGGGTTTTATAATTCCATAGGAATTGTATCTTGGTTTAAAGAAACGCTACTTCATTCTAATGTTTCCTGTTTGGAAAAAAAAAGAAAAAATTGGAGAATATTAGAATCTGATTTTTTAAAAAATTTTTTTATTTTTATTTGCAAAGCACAACAATTATTTGGACAGTCAGAAATCAGTAGATACTGTTCTTCTCCCCCTCCTCTTTTTGTTTTAATTGTCTCTTCTGGAGAACTGGTATGAGTGCAGAGAATAAGCAGCCTCTGATAAGGCTCATTGTCATGTTGGCATCCAGAAAGTCACAACTGAGGAGTTCTACCCATTTCAACCAACTGCAGAACTGTCTTGATTTTAAAGATGTTTTATTTCTCTTACATTGGGGTTTTGGTCTTTTTTTTTTTCTCTATTTTGAAAACATAATGTATCAACTTATCCTACTGGGGTGTTTTTAGGAACTTGTGGAATTTTGCACACAAAATTACATAAAGATCACATACTGAGAATTTTTTTCTTTTTTATAATTAATTATTTGAATTGTTTTAAAGGTATGTGTTAGGACACAGAATGTGAGCTTTATTAGCTGGCAGTGAAGTGACCAGAAGGAAACCATACTTCGGGAGAGAGCTTAATGGTTTTTTTAATTGGAAAATTACCAGCATTGTGATTTTGTTTGTACTTTGTAGGAGCTTTTCTAATTCTTTTTGATAGTCCTTTTAAGACCAAAATCACTCCGTATGTGCTCGCTGTTAGTTCAGTATATTTTTGGAAATAAACAATTCTATAGCTTATGGGCGTTTTTATTGTTCATGAAAACAGTGATCTCTTTGATTAGTTCAAAAACTAAAATCCTAATGTTTTTGTTCCTTCTGTCATTCCAGATAGACTCTTCGGTTTCTTTCGATACCAATCATGAAGCATTTACACCTGTTTTTAATACCTATACCAGTCTACTTACTGATCAAAATCTAGGCTTAAATCTTAAGGTAAATTGCTCACTTCAGTGGCATCCCCTCCCCCCTTTAGTTAGCGTTAGTCATTCATGAAATTCCCTGTTATGGGGCTTAAATTTTACTGGAGTTTGCACAGTAACATGGACACTGCTTTTGGTTTCTATTCTGTTCAACATCCTGAAAATTGTAAATCATTCTTTTTGTTCTTCAGACAGAAGGCAGTAACACAGGCATCGTGTTTTGATTATAGGTGGTTGGGGTTTTTTTTCTTGCCCAGAGGAAAGACAAGTAACTTTTAGGGAAAAAATTGCTGCCAGTTGCAAATTGTTTAGAACTCTGAAGCTTTCATTTGCAAAATGACAGCTTTTAGCAAGGAGTGGCATTTCTCACAGCTCAAATGACAAACATCTGCCACAATTTTAATGTCCACGCCTGCAAATATGAGACCAGTACTAATGGATTAACTGCTGTATGCAGCTTGGTCAGGAGAGGGAGATGGAGTACTGCATACCGAAAGAGAAAGTTACGTGTAAAAGATGCTGGAGTAGAAGATGAAATATTTTGTACTTGTGAAACAGCTTTGCGTAGTTGTGGCTCTGCCAGCCTACCTTTAGCTAGACAGAGTTTTCTATTTTCCTGTGCATTCAAAATAACTTTGGGGTCTTGCTTTAGCTGCCAGGTGGTGCATTAAATTAGTGGCTTGTTTGAGAGCTGGTGCTTGCTCGAAGACCAGCGAGGTCTCCTTCATAACCATATCAGCTGCACAACCTGTCTTTATCCGTGCACTGACCCATTGTCTCAGTAAGCACAACCACTGCTGCTGGTTTGTGTTCCTGTGCAGCTTGCTTCGTAGCTGCAGAATGATTTTTTTTTTTTTCCCTTTAATGTGAAACGGATTTATTTATTTATTAATTCATTCATTTCTTCAGGGCCAGGCAGTGATAATTCTCCCGTTCTTTACTAATTTGACTGGAGAAAAGCTTAATGACCTTAAGAATGCTCTTGATCAACTTGTAGCTTTCAATTTTCCCATGAGGTCTGACGAGTTTCCCAAAGGAACTTTGAAGCACAACAACTACACAGACTGCACCAAGAAGGTCAGTATTTTTAACAAATATGTAATGAGAAGCCTAAGTGAAACGTGTCTCACAGGATCTGGAATTAAAGGGAAAGACTCACAGTTTGCATGAGGAAATCGGCTTTTCTGTTTCTGAGTTATGTCTTTATCCAGAAGTTTGATGTGGAGGTACACATTAGGTAAACAAATCCTTCTGTGCACCTGCTGCTGATCAGTACTGAAAAAGAATTACATACGTAGATTGAACAGATTTGGTCCAGTGTGGCTCCTTATGTTATGCATTACTTCTCTTTCAGTTTTTAGATGCGTTAGAATTGTCTCAGAGTCCAATGCTGTTGCAGTTGATGACAGAAGTCCTCTGTAGGGACCGCAGACACTTCATGGAGGACTTATTTCAAGCCACCTTCAAAAGAATTTGCAGAAGGTAAGTTTAGTCTATTGGATTTTGCTCTTGTTCTCACTAAATTTTTGCCGGAGCAAATGTGCTTCTTCTATTATGTTGTCCTCGTCATAGTGATGATTTACACCATATGATTTACACATAATGGTTTTAGTTCAGATTTTGCTTTTGTCTTGATGTTACCAAAATATTTCTGAAGTGTGAACAACCAACTTCCAATGCCTGGGCAAATTTTGTAAATCGCCTTGTTCTGACAGGACTCAGTTGAAGATAGTAATTGTTTGTGATGCCTGTATTTGCTTGTATAATCACGTGATCACTTAAGCTGATAGGTCCTAAACTGACAGTGAGTTACTGTGTTCGACCCCTTCAAAAATGCAGCAGCAAGTTTATTAATTGAATGTTTCCAGGGTGGGAAATTGGAGACACAATCATGCTCTCTCCGCAGGAGAGGTCTTCAGTCTCTTCAAACCAAACATTCCAGTTCATGGTGGGCTATTAACTAGTGTCTATTTTGGAGCATGTAGTTCTCCTGGTTTTCATTTGCCCTATGCGAAAACCCACTTTTGAAGTTTTAGCTTTTATAAAATTATTCAGAACAACAGTTCATCTATTAGTGGAACAGTTGCTAGGCCACAGAAGGACCTGCTAACAGTGACGTCTCCTCCTATTTTTCCTTCTTGTTTGCCTCCACCCTCCACATGTACGGGATAAATTTTTACGAAATGAATAAAACCGGTAAATGTCATGGTGGTTCGACATGAGCAGAGTCTGGTAAAAGAGTTTTCATCTTGAGATTTCCATCTTGTTTAGGAGCACCCCTGACAAACAAGTGATACTGTTGGACACCGTTCACAAAATGTTCCAGAGTGAAGACCTTCTTTCAAATACGACTCGTCAAGCGTTTATGGATCGCTCCCTCCTCACTCTCCTGTGGCACTGCAGCTTGGATGCACTGAGAGAATTCTTTGGCAAGATTATAGTACAGGCTATGGATACGCTTAATTCCAGGTTTACAAAGGTATTAATTACTTTTTTTTTTTTTTTTTAGGATTGGAGAAGGTCTAGTAACATACTGGTGTTGCTGTGTAATGATACCCAGTATGGAAACAGCTATGGATGTTTTGCTTACAGGTGTCGTGAGTCCGAGCTGTTACTCGGTATTCTGCTTATTTTACTCCAGTATCTCTAAGACTTAGGCCAGTTGTAGTCAAGACGGCTCACCTGATAAAGAGCAGGTCAACGTAGTTTTAACAACTGTGTGTTACACAGGAGCTCAGAATCTGTCAGTCTGTTGTTATCAGCAGCTCTTGTGTCTGTTTCAGATGGTGGAAGTAAGCTGGGGGCTGTTTAGTAGAAACTAGAGTAGCCATGGAGCTACTTAGGAAGGGCAGGATCCACAAAATCTCTTCCTGAGATTTTGCTTATTTGTTTCCAGTCCAATGAATATACTTTTGATACCCAAGTCACCAAGAAAATGGGGTATTACAAGCTGCTAGAAGTGATGTACGTGCGTCTTTCAAAAGATGATGTTTACTCCAAGGACTCTAAAATTAACCAAGCTTACCGTGGTTCCACGAGTGTCGAAGGGAATGAACTCACCAAGACACTAATAAAGTAAGACTATTATTTATTTTATTTCCTTTGAATTTCTAATTAGATTTTGGGCAGAAATGTTATTAAAATATGCCACGTAAAGCAGAAGCCTGATTTGTTCAAGGGTAAATGTAATCTGTGATGTAGTTTTTGATTTTAAATGGAATACACAATACTGAATTTGTACTGACAGAATGATCTCTAGAGTAGACTACAGTCCTATGTCAGGGTAACTTTTCCTTCCTGTTCTTGCCTTTTTTTTTCTATTTGTTAAGCCTGTGCTTTTATTTTTGCTGTTCAATATGATTCTCGGCCTATAACTTCTGTTTTCACAACTTCAGTTTCAGTATAGTTACACTTTTACGTAGTGTGTGGCTCTGTGTTGTAAGATAGACATTTATGTGATTGATGAGAAGGTGGGATGGATTTTCATTTACATTTCATAATACAGCAGCACACCCGGTAGGTGTAATTTGGTTTAGTCACCACTGCAGAGAGAAACAAAAGATAAATACTGAATATATATGCTGGTTAATGTTATTTAATTTATTTAATATTCTCAAAAAAATAAGATGCCTGAATTGCTGATTTTTTTTTTTTGTTTTAATTTTGTTTTACAATACTATATCCTATGAGGACTTTAAAGAGTTTTCTTGGACACATTTTGCAGAAGATCTATAAATAGCAATGTGCCTATTAAAATGGCATCTAAACTGGTTTTCTCTGGCTAATCTGTAGCAGAGCTTAGCATGCCTGTCCATTCAGAATTCCTTGGGAAAGGACCGTGAGAGAGGTTTATGCCTGTGTTGAACCCATCTTACCTGCAAATGGTCTATCACCGTACTGGTGACGTTAAGGACTGCCATGTAGATACTGGGGGACGTTGCTGCATGGTTCTGGTTTAGCGCAATACACCTGACAAGTCTGAGGTGGTTTAGTGCTGACACCACTATAATAATAAAGATCTCTTGAATTCTGTTGACTCCCTGGTCTCTGATTCAGGCCTTTCTCGTGCTGCTTGAAGAAAGACTCCTCATGGTGTTTTCTTGCCTGTTTGTATTTTAAGGTCATGCTATGATGCATTTACAGAAAACATGGCAGGAGAGAGTCAGCTGCTGGAGAAGAGGAGACAGTATCACTGCGCAGCATATAACTGTGCTATTGCTGTTATCAGCTGTGTCTTCACCGAAAGTAAATTTTATCAAGGCTTTCTTTTCACAGAAAAATCAGAAAAGGTGAGAAGCTGATGTTGCTGTTAGAAGGCTTGCAGAGCATGAGACACAGAGTGATTTTTCCTGATAGCAATAAATCAAGGAATCAAACCTGAACGACATGTAATTGTATTAACAAGCCACCCAGTGAGGCAATAGAACGAGTCATAGCTGACTTTTCTTCCATCCTTCATGCAGTTTGAGTTGCTGATGAAGGTTTTAATGTCTGCTTGAGAATGGGGAAAGTAGTGATACATTTTCCCTCCACTCTCAATTGTTTTTTCTAAAATATGAGGGGGGAAAAAAGCTGTTGTTTAAGTTCTCCAGTACTTGGAATAACTTGAATAGGAGATACCTTCTTTACAGAGCACATTGTCTGTGCTGGGAAGTCTTGATTAACTGAATAGCAAAATTTCTTAAAAGTATTGATCTAGAAGAGAAAATGTGCTGGATTTTCTATATTGAAAGTTGATCTTTTTGTTTTTTAAGAAGAAATAAGATTGATTCAGAGCAGCTGTTACTGACTGCAGCATTATAATCTTGGTATTTCCAAATATGCTTCTGTTTGCAGAACTTACTGATTTTTGAAAATTTGGTGGACCTGAAGCGTCAGTATACGTTTCCTATAGAAATTGAGGTGAGTGGAATTTCTGGGCTTCAGTGTCCCTAAGTGAAAAATGAGTGTGGTCGTGCTCGACCAGGTCAATGCTCACATACAGCAAAAGAGGATTCTGTAGCGAATAAAAAAATTGAGTACTCCTCTAATGTTTTAAAATGCATTTTTCTGAGAGAAATCCAGACTTTTAAATTTAGAACGCACCTGCAGTGCCTGTAACTTCAATAGAATTTTTATCACGCTTACTCTGGTAATGAACAGCAGTAGGAATACGTACTTGAGCTGTGTTCTGTAACATCACTTACAATTATTTACAACATGGGGTTTCTGTTCATATTAAATGGGTTTTACCATTTTTTGGCAGTTCTGTAAATAAATAATTTTAAATAAACTGTGAATTAAAAAAATTTTCAAACTTTATTTCCTGCTCTATAGGTGCCCCTGGAAAGAAAGAAACGTTACATTGCTATTAGAAAGGAGGCCAGGGATGCAGGGAACAGCAATCAGGGTATGAACATCACTTACGATTATGAAAAATTGCATTCTCACCTTTCATACAGTGTTCATTGATGTTGCTAATTGGCTTCTACAGTAGCACTCAATGTCTTTCACTCAGTTCCCACTCACCGTCAGTTTTAGTGGCCAATAAAGGCTTGTTTCTTGTAATTACCTTGATTAATGGTCTGTTCTTTTTCCTATTTAGATGAGCCCAAGTATTTAGCTTCTGCATCATACATGATGGATAGCAGTTTGAGTGAGGAAATGAGTCAGTTTGATTTTTCTACTGGAGTCCAAGGTTTTTCTTACAGCTCCCAGGATGTTACAGCTAGCAGCGCTCGTTTCAGGAGAAAGGTAATTTAGTGACTTATGTGGTGTGAGGAAGAAAAGTTTTACGCTTTCAATCAGTTGCCTACATTTACTGGGCTTGAGAGAGAAATTTCTAGTCTCCTGTATTTGTTTTGTGTGACTGAGAATGAATTCCTCCGGAAGGTGAGGGAGGGGACTTGAGCTTGTGCTATGTCGGTCATTTTTCTTCTTCTCTCTCTCTCCACTGTCCACAGCTGGAGAAAAGCAATGCCTTACCTTGGGTTTCTGAAGTTGAATATTGTGAGTGCAGTCCAACCTGAGTTGTAAAAAAACTGGCTTGTGACTTTGTGTGCACTCAGGAGTATCCTGTGATGGTTGTGGTTTGCTGTTAGGCACCTGGTTTCCTCATTTCCCTTTTCTTTTGGTCTTTGAAAGCACGTGACCAAGCTGATTGTATCAAATGCATGGAATAAATGATCCAACACTTTATTATTTTTGTATCTCTGTTGTGGCACCTTATATTTAACTGTTGCTCTGGGAAGAACAGCATTTAATATCTTCCAAGACTTGAATTTATGTTCCTTCTGCAGTCAAGAGAAGTCTCATCAACAGTAATAGAGATAGGATAGATAGTTGCTATAAAACAGAAGGAAAGCTTGTAAAAATATCATGGACACCGCAGACAAATTCTGTCAAAATGAGGGCAAACAGTGGTAAACGTAAACAGTTTCCATGTTTTGGAGCAAGAACATGTTGTAGCTGCAGTGAAGTTAACCAGAAATGTGTTTTCTATTTGCTTTGTGTAATAATGTTGTCATTTCTAACTATAAACACTTTTCTGATTTACTCTGAGTGGCAAAAAAGGGAGCTGCTGTGGTTGCTAGCCCGTGTGAAACACCACCTCCATAAAAACTGGGCTTTCCCTGGTGGAAGGTGTTAACGCATTCTTTCAGCTATGAAATGAAATCATTTCTGTGAGGTTCAGCTAACGCTTCCTGCTTCCAGCAGTTGCCACACCTATCCTGGCAGGCAGTAAAGTCAGAGGAACGTGAAGCTGACACCTGTTGGCGCAGAAAGTAAAAGATGTGCCCGGCCGGTACACAGATCTGGGAGGTGTCTGCTTGAACAACGCATTTGATGTTGTCCCTGTTGCGCACACGGAGCGTGTAGTCCAATCTGTAAACACAGATAAGATCAGAATGACTCATGGCGTTATCAACACTGCATTTACAGTTAAATCTTGTTATTAATCGTAGTGACGCTTTTTTTCAGGAGCCCACAGAACACATGGTTTTAAATGATGAGATGGAGCTGGAAATGGATGAACTCAACCAACATGAATGTATGGCTTCTATGACCACTCTGATTAAACACATGCAGAGGAACCGGATCACACCCAAAGTGGAGGAGGCCAGTATTAGCCAAAGAGTTGGCGTTTCTTCACTAATTATACCAACGAGAGGGAGTTACGGTTGAATTCCTTCATTTATTAGTTTTCTTGGCTATACTTTAATGAGACCTCTGTGGCTCAAGCTGGGGTCTTTCTGCCTTGGTAAGCCTGTTTAGACCAAGAAATGAATTGATTTTTGCTCACTTCTTTTAAATTCTAGGGCACAGTTCCAGTAGATCTTCCTCTCTGGATGAAATTTCTGCATGGCAAATTAGGAAACCCATCGGTACCACTAAATATTCGCCTCTTCATAGCAAAACTTATTGTTAATACTGAGGATGTGAGTAATTTTTTTTTTTGGTCATGTTTTTTTCTGTTAGTGTAACAGGTTGTCTCATTCTTGTGGGGTAAAATATTTCATCAGTTGAGACTTTTGGGGCGCTTTGCCATAATAAAAGGAAGTGCATTCGTAACCCAGAATTCCAGATGGCTCCAGTAACTTGAATTTAACATAAATAGGTTTTCTTCCAAACTCTGTAAGTGGAGGGTGTCCACAATGTGCCTCTTCTGTAAACTGTAAGTAGTTGATACTGGGCAAGAGGTGTGGCTGATTACGTTTGTCATCTTTGCAGGAGAAAATAGAATAGTTTTTTAGTGGTCACAGATGACTCTTATGGAAACCCTTAGAGCTAAATGATCTTCTGGCTGCAGAAAGATACTGAGGTAGAATAATATGTCTTTGCCTGAGACAAAACATTTACCAGCTCTCATTCTTGGGTAAAACATTCTCATCCTATTTCAAATAGTGATTTTAAAGTATAATGTTTTTGTCTGAAATATTCCAAATCCAAAATAAAGGCTGAATTTCAGAATTAATTCAAGAACCTGTATACCCCTTTTATTAGTAGAGCTGTCTGAAAGGGGAGGGTAGATGGATACTCTCCCATATCATTCAGATACTCTTTCAAATCCTTTAGGGACAGGTTTTCTGCATGAGAGCCGTATCGTGTGGGCCCTAGTGAAATAATTTCCTTTGTGTGAGTACTTGGTTAAAGGCTTCTAAGCAGGAGTGAGGAATGTAGCTGTGGATACTTTTAAAGCTATTTTAAATTTTTTGTGGTTGTTGCTTCAGAGGTTAAGCGAAGTGGTAAGAGGTTGGATCAGCAGTCTTACCTGTAGTGATGATTGAACAACGCGTTATTGAATATTTGGATAAGTTGCACTTGATCACTGATTCTCCTGTTTTCCGTAGATTTTCCGACCTTATGCAAAGCAGTGGCTCGGTCCATTGCTGCAGCTTGTTGTTTCTGGGAATAATGGAGGTGATGGGATTCATTACATGGTAGTGGAAATAGTAGTTACTCTCCTTTCCTGGACAAGTGTAAGCACTCCCAAGGTAAGGCACATGAAATCCATTTCTATCACTGTTGTGACTATTTCATAAGAAATGAGCGAGTTTGTTATTATTCACTTACAATAATTTTCTACATCAGTGCACTGTTTCTTTTAGATACTAGCTTCAGAAATAGCTTATTTCCTTGCTTTCATCAAACAATGTATGTCTTCATGTTGGAGTCACTATATTTATTCTAGCTCCTATTCATTGCAGGGGAATATCAAGGATGAGATTTTAGCTAACAGATTGCTTGAATTCTTGATGAAGAATGCCTTCCATCAAAAAAGACAGGTGTTCAGACACAATCTGGAAATCATAAAGACAGTTATAGAGTGTTGGAAGAACTGTCTCTCCATACCTTACAGGTAAGCGTTTAGACAACTGCTTGCTTTTGTCAGTATTTCAAGAATGGAGACCTGAACTCTCCAAAAGTTGCAACTTAATTTGCAAAACAACGAGGAGAGAGACAGGGAAGATGTGTAAAGAATTGCAACAGCAAAAGCAGGAGTAATCTCTCCAAGTCTTACATTTTACTTGAAATGCGGGGTGTTACCACTGAATCTCAGTGCACTCTTAGGAAGACTCCTGCGATCTGCTGCGCTTCTGAACTTGTTGCACGGAATTTGTTGGGTTTACAATCTCTTTTTAGATTTTTTTTTTTTTCCCCCCCCAAAGGCTTCTTCATTAAAGCTAAATACTTATTTCTGAATACATGCTCTCTGCTAATTTTGGTGGGAGTGTATATGCCTATATACATACTTTCTGCTGGTTTTGGTGGGGTTATGTGTGTGTATATATCTATATATACACAGAGTGAGTTATTTATGGTGTGGATATTTTGGGATTTTCATATATATAATTATTTTTATGTTTTTATCCAACAGTTTAATATTTGAGAAGTTTTCTAGTGGAGACCCTGATACAAAGGACAATTCAGTGGGAATTCAGCTGCTGGGAATTGTTCTTGCTAACAATTTACCTCCCTTTGACCTGAAGTGTGAAATAGATCGTGCCAGGTGAGAAACGCAGCTTTTTTGTGATTGATTTTGATAAAACATTAAAGACAAAGAGTGCAACTCTAACTTTGTCAGCATGAAGTGTGGGAGATGGATTGCTCGTTTATTGGAATTGTTTGTCCCATCATCCCTTTGCTGTTGTCTGTCAGCTAGAAAAGCTGCCAACTTTTTAGCTGCAAACTGCGGACCACGTTTATTTTGGGAAATTTCTAGAAGAATGTAAGTTCTTTTACAGCTGGCCCCAGGGTTGCAGTTTTGTGGGAACTAACAGTCAGGAGTTACCAAAGCAGAGATTTGAGACACTGCAGACTGAAAATCCACGTTGTGCTGTGTTCAGCTCTGCTAGAAAGTGTTCCCCTGGGCAGCTCAGGTGAGTTTTTTGTTCCAGTGAAAACTGATTGCTGGAGTAGAGGCTTACAGCAGGTCTGCCTTTTGTGTTAGGTATTTTCAGGCTTTGATCAGCAACATGGGTTTACTAAAGTATAAAGAAGTTTATGCGGCGGCTGCAGAAGTGTTGGGACTTGCTCTTCGGCACATTGCGGAGAGGGGAAATGTAAGTGAACCGTGTGGTGTATTAGACCTTTCCTGTCTTAATTCTGTGTGCACCTTTTATATAACTACTCAGTTCAGCTCCAAAAATGAATGTATTTAAAGCTCAACAGTCTTTGTCCAGCAGATCAAGTTAAAGGTTTAAACTCTTAAGAGGAAAAGAATTTGAGAGCAGACTAAGCGCAGAGTTTTTCCTCTGCCATTTTGGAGCTGACAGTGAATGGTCTCTTTCTGGGGCCTTGTTCAGCTTTTGCCAATCACAACCACTGGCAGGGGATGTTTTAAGTTGTTTTTTCTTTTTTTTTTTAAGAAAAAAAAATTCAGTTGGGAGGTTTGGGACTAGCTTTTGAATATCTGTATCTGAAGAATTTTAATAACTTGCAAGTTTTGATGTAAAATTTGAAGTTATTGTACTTGATTTTGAATCCAGCTATTTTTAAAGTAGTGAATAAGGTGAATGCAAAACTTACTCACCAGATCCTACAGTACTAGAAGTAGAGGATAGTGAGTGATGATCACAGAAGTCAGTTTGAGACACATGCTAGAAGTGCTTCCTTACACAACAGTGAAGTGAACTTCTGGAATTTGTTGCCAGAAGAGGTTTTAGGGTAAGGAGCTTCTGCAGGCTCAAAGAGAAATTGGGCATATTCAAGCACAAAAAAAAAAATCCACAAACACGTTCTAAAAACAATAGACAACAATGTAAACTCTTACGAACCCTAATCTAATAACAGATGTATGTTGGATTGTAAGAGAGTCAAGGAGGACAAAATGCAGCCGGGCTCACGTGCTCCCCCTAAGTATAATTCTGCAGCTGCTGTTGGAGGCAAAAATACCAAGATAACATCAAGGTGGAATATTAGTCTGACCCTTGCAGGTTATTCTTACTTCTCTCCCTACTGTTCTTACTTCCTTCCTCCATTAATTCCATTCCGGTTGTTCTTTCACAGTTTGTAGAGCATATTTCATAAATGGAATTCCTGCAATCTTCTCTTTCGGAGTCTTCCAAGTTCCATTATAAACAGCGTAATGAATAAGTGAGCAAAGATGGTGCCAGTATTTTATCCTCTTCAAGGCTCCTTTCTTTGACATTAAGTGAAGCTGCTGGTTATTTTGCACTAAAAATGTCTATTTTTTTACATTCGTTAACTGGAAATCTTCCATACTGAATGAGAAGCTACTTACATAAATAAGCTTACTAAGCAACTTGTATTTCAAAATTAAGGTGTTGGTTCCAAACCAAACAGAGGGAGCTCCCAGATGTATTGTTTAAGCAGTCGTCCTGTGTTTCAGCCAGGCGTGGCTGTACAGCAGCCATGCAGCACCATAAATGTCAAGACGAGATGGGCAGATCTTACCCAGCGAAGGCACTGGAGTCAAAACAGTAGAGCAGCAGAACTCCTTGTCGTTAAGGTGGTGATGAGTTTTGTGGTTATGAGTTTCGTGGCTATGCTTGTCTTACTGTCTGTCTCATTTTCAGGTACTTGAAGATCCAGTTTATGATTGTGTGATAAGACAATTAAAACACCATCAGAACACCCATCAGGATAAGTTTATTCAATGCTTGAATAAAGTTGTTAAGAATTTTCCACCTCTTGCTGACAGGTATGCCACGATTTGCGTGGTATGCTCGTTGTAGAGCTGGAGGAGTAATGGAAAATAACTTGCTTTTCTTTGTGGTTATGTTAAGGTTTATGAATGCAGTATTCTTCTTGATACCCAAACTTCATGGTGTGATGAAAACCTACTGTTTGGAAGTAATAATGTGCCGGGCAGAAGAGATACCTGATCTCCACTTGCAGTTAAAGAGTAAAGACTTTATCCAGATCATGAATCACAGGTGAGCGATCACATGTTTATAAATGCAGATGCATAGTCCAAATTTCCTGATAACATTTTCTATGCTGGCCACAACATTTCTTACATTCAGAAGCATTTATAGTTTATGTTGACTTTGGTCACTGCTCTCCTAATTTGAGCTAATGAAATTAAGATAGTTATCTCACCATGAAAAACAAACAAAACCCCTGAATAGCAGTAAGGTGAGACACCACTGGGATGTGAATATCTGTACCTTGTGTTAGTTTAGTTCTATTCTTACTCCTGGGTTGAACTCAAAAGGATTCACCTAAAGCCCTCTATGCAAAAACAAATATGATTGATAAAACCTGAACTCATCTTCTGGTTCTGTGTGTAGGAGTGAAGAGGAAAGCAATGTAAATATTATTTTTTTTCCTCTCTCTTTTAGGGATGATGAAAGGCAAAGGGTTTGTTTGGATATAGTGTACAAGATGCTGTCTAAACTAAAACCGCCAGAACTTAAAGAACTTCTTCCTGGAGTGACAGGATTCATTTCTCACCCTTCTGTAATATGTCGACAGCGCATGTATGATATTCTGATGTGGATTTATGATAATTACAGGTGTGTATTGACTGCAGATGTTGTCTTCCAGTGGTTTGTCGTGGGCAAAGTGAAAGTGCTTGTAACACTGTCTCCCAACTTCACGTCCCTCAGTGCAGGATTTTTCCAGGTCTCAGAAGAGCAGAGCTGTGGTGTGCCTAAGTACCTTTGATGACAATTTCATCACTTTCACTGAGGAACGAAGACTTAGACCTAAACTTTATCCCAGAACTGGGATGTTGCATCACCACAGCATGATGGCATAGAAGGTCTTAGCTCTGAAGCTCCCACTTCTTTTCTTGTTGACAGAATTCGTAACTAGACAGAATCGTGCACTAGAGAAATTTGCTTATAGATAGAAGGTGTATTAAGGCACCGTGGTGTGGTGTGGATCCCTTCAGTCTGGAGGTATAAAGCTGTTGTTTCTGTTCGATCCCATAGAGCAGGGAGCAGGCATGTGCTCAGTTTGGCAAGAGGATTGCTGTTGAATCATCTAACTAGGTTGAGCTCTAGTATGTGCTTCTTCCCCAAGATAACTGTTTGAGTGGATAATTATCGTGAAGAAAAAGTACAGGCAATTTTTACTCCAGCATCACTGGGAAAAGATAATTCTCTGCCTTTTCCTAAGATTTAACCTTGCAAACCCAGAACTACTTCTGTTTGGCCTTTGTAATAAATACCTAATGTGCATTACTGAGCTTTCTGATTTTTTTCGAAGTAGTGAGAAACAAGACATTTTTGGCAATGAAAACCTCATATTGTGAAAAAAAAAAAAAACACCACCCTGCAGTATTGTCATGCCAAGCTGAGATTTTTGAGAAGGGCATGTTCCTCCTGTTCTCCCACCATCCTCATCCTCTTATTTTACTATGGGTTGTTTGAGAGAAGTCATTAAGAGACATTTTTCTCCTACCATCAGTGATCCAGAAAGCCAAGCAGATGGCGATTCTCAGGAAATACTCAAACTAGCAAAAGAAATGCTGCTTCAAGGACTAACTGACGAGAATGCTGAACTGCAGTGAGTAAACAGTGTCGTGATGACTATCTGAAGTGATGAATCCCTAAATTGCTCTTTGTTTATAACGGATAGGTTGATTCTTAAAGGCTTTTTAAGTATTTTAATATAAAAGAGTAACAGTGAGATTAGATTATTGGAATAAATAGAAATAATGTTATTTAGAAAGTTGTGTACCATAGTGTTACACCAAATTATGTGAAGCACAGAGCTTTTGAACAAACTTCTAAGCCACGGAGAAGCTGTTTCAGTATGTTAGACCTAATTCTGCATTAACGTTCTAGAGTTTTTGAACAAGATGGCCCTTATTACACACAAAAACAGATCAAATGGTGGAGAATGTTGGATTTTTTAAATTTTTTGGTGAAGCAAAAGACAGACTAGGACATGTCTGTGCTGATCCACCGGTAGCACTTCTCAAGGAAAACAACTCATAGAAATAATTTTTTCAGAGTAAACCTTTAATATCAGTCAAACAGCATAGAGCGTGGTAGATGAATGAGGAATTTGGTGTAATTCAATGGAAGATCCATGGCGTGAAAGGGTTAGTTGAAGGATTGATAATCTTAGTGTGGTGTTTGCTTTTTTAAACTTGACTTTTTTTGATAGCGTTGTGTTGTCTGTTTGCTTATAGCCAGGAATAACTTTTTTCCTTACTTTTACAGATTAATCGTGAGGAATTTTTGGAGTGATGAGACAAGGTTACCCACAAATATTCTTGATCGCATGCTGTCATTATTAAATTCTTTATATTCCACCAAGATTGAAACACAATACTTGAGTCTAATCACAAATTTTCTGCTTGAAATGACTAGCAAGAGCCCGGATTATTCCAGAAAAATATTTGAGCATCCACTGTCTGAATGCAAATTTCAGGTGAATTGTAATGTGTTATGCTGTGTGACAAATTCTGTTCCTTAGTGGAGTTACCGCTTGGACAAGAACAGCATCGTGAAGGAGACTTTTGAAAGTGTGTTTTGTACTTCATAGTTAACAGCTGCAACAGTCGTGGGTTAGGCACAGTATCAGAAGTTTGATAATTTTGAGAGGGAAATAATTATACTTTGTTTCCAAAAAGGAAAGATTTAATTAAAATAGTCATATGTACCAAGTATAGCTGATGTGTAGAGTACTGAAATACCTAAAAAAGAGGGTAGTGAAGCACCATAAGGTGGAGAAAACTTGTGAAGAAACAGGAATACTGGTACTAGAGCTGTAAATCAGTCCTCAGCTGACCGGTCCAAATTAGTGAGCTTTTTTTCTGAGCTGTGGAGAACCTTTATGTGTTTGGGGTTCTTTTTATAGTCAGGTTCTGCTCCTGTATCTGGGATGCTATTTTAAATTCTGTACTTTAATTTGTGCTGTCCTGTTTCAAGGAAGGAAAGCAAAAAGCCTCCGTTCCTACAGTTCTTATTAAAGTGTTTCTGTATTCATAGGACTTCGTAATTGATGCCAGCTGGCGTTATCAAAGCACCATGCTCACACCTCTGTTTGTGGAGACTCAAGCTTCTCAGAGTATCCACAGGAATTTATCACAAGATCGATCCCTTTCTGCTTCTGGGTCAATCGGTGGTCGAGTGAGGGCCACCCAGCGGCAGTATGAATTTACACCCACACAGCACATCGGTAAGTTCAGACCAGTGTCTTCTGAAACTGTCCTGTTTGCTCCAGGAGTGGTTTAATTCTATTCATTCCTCTTGTGTATGAAATTTAAATGTAAAGGTGTAAATACTTTTAATATTTTGTTTTCAAGGGCTTTTTTTTTTTTTCTTGCATCATGAGAAAAAAACCATACAGTCACATTTTTATTAGTATCATATATATTTTATATGCTGCCTAACGTAAAAGCAGTTTTGTTTACCTATCAGCTTGAAATCTGTTCTGCCCATAAACGCTGGAAATTGTATTTTTAGGGGAGGAAAATGGCCTGCTTCATGGATGTTTTCACTTGATTTATAAGTGGATATGTTACAGCTTTTATGCAATTTTTTTTACAGGTGGCAGAAGTTCTTTTAATTGGCTAACTGGAAGTACCATTGACACATTGGCAGACTATACAGTTCCTTCATCCTCTGAATCCTTGTCTTCGTCCATGCTCTTGGTTAACAAACGGAGTGAAAAATTTAAACAAGCAACTTTTAAACCAGTAGGGCCGGATTTTGGGAAAAAAAGGTTGAGTTTGCCTGGAGATGAGGTGGACAGCAAAACTAAAGGTCTGTAAGCCTTATGATGCAATTTCTATATAAATATTGTGTTTTTACAGGCCATCTTTGTCAGTTATTCAGCTGGCAGTCCGTTATCTTTGAGACTTTCTAAGTGTGGTTCAACTTGGGGGATCTTGTTTCTAGGAGTGTGTGGTGATACGTAATATGTGCAAAACGCTAGAATTGTGCGAGCAATTGCAAAGCTGTGTGTTTCTAGACAAAGAGCTGGCTGGATAAGAAACCAGCTGGTGTAAACTTCGCATTCCTACCTCTCGCTAACATCATCGTAGCGTGACTGTCAGTCAGTTCTGCCCCTTCGGTTTGAAACTGAACTGCTGATCTCCTTAAAGAAGAGATCTCTTTAAACACAGTTTTTCCAAACCGTCTCAGCTGTGCTGATGTGATCTGCAGCATACTGCAATCTGTCATTAGAATTACCTGCTATTTTCTGAGAGTGCTCCTTCATTTACCCAGTCAGTAACTGAAAAATATCAGCACTGTTCTGGAATGGCTTACACCCTTTCTCCCTGTTTCATCCCCATTTCACCCTTGCCTACCTTGTTCTTAAAATTTTGACTGAAAGGATGAGAGTAGAAGTTCAGGCAGTGAGCTGTGAAGATTTACCTTTTCGATACCTGAGAGGTGTTCCGGGGCAGTGTTGAATGGGCCGTGCTGAATTACAGAAACAGAGCAGTCAGTCCACCTTCCAGTCAGGCCCTGGTCTTCCACCAGAAAGACCTCAGTTATGGTGGCATGATTTTGTTTGCTCACTCTTCTTTTCTAGGAAATGGACTGAAGTGAACAGTCCATCACGTGGCCTTTCTCCATGACTGTCCTGAGGTGTTGATCCAGTGACAGTTCCATAACAGGAACTTAAAAAATGCAGTACTGTATTATTGCTACCCAATCTTTGAATATATTTAGCACCTCTTTTAGGTAGGGGGCTACATACTTTATGGACTATGATGTAAATGCCACACTTGCCTTTGAGATCTTAAAATAAATCTGTCGTATGGGACAAATTTGTTTATGAATTTTAGGGCCTTTCCCAGTACAATAGTTTGAGTCTTGCACCTCATCCACATGATTAAAGTTTTTGTATAAATGCTTATTACCTCTTCTCCTAAGAACAACTTAATTTGTTCTAATTCATTGTCTTGTTGAAAAGTTTTGCATTGAGTTGTTGGGTGTGAAACTTAGGAGACAAGCTGGTAAGCTAGTAAATACAAAACTGATGTTCGTTATTATATGATGCTCTTGCCTTAAATGTGAAGTTCGCTTGAGAAAGGAAAAGCTATGGAGGTGATGGTGTGTTCCCTAGGCATAGAAGAACGAGCAGAGATTCTAAGACTGCGGAGGCGTTTCTTGAAGGACCAAGAGAAACTCAGTCTCTTTTATGCTAGAAAAGGTGTGGCTGAACAGAGGAGAGAAAAGGTTTGTCAATTCAAATAAGTTTAAAACCCAAAGTTCTGATGCTATTTGCAGTCTTACACTTCCTCTCGAGAGGTAACTTGGTGACGGAAGGCTGGGTGTAAGATACTTGCTGCTGCTTGGAGAGCTTTAGAAGGTTTTGTTTGGAAATCATGCTGTTTCTGTGCAGAAAGCTAAAGGATGTTACCTAGCATGAGTGAGAAACGAGCCGGATGGTAACTCTTCCAGTCTGCCACATGATGTATATGAAGTAATTTTATGTGATGGAGTCCCTGAGAGCTGTGGGAAGCTCTTTATGGTTGTCATCCTGGAAGCTAGGATCTTTGAAGCTACAGTCCTCTGTAGAAATGGTTGGAGAAGATCCAGTGTCTGAGGGTGAAGTCAGCAATGTGATACAGCCGATGGACTAACCAGAATTGTTGTGTACTTTTAACCTGAAAGAATGTCAGTAATAATCGTTTGCTGAGTGTTTATCAAGGCCAGAAACAGTACTGTGTGGGTTTCCTGGTTGTGTTATGTATTTACAATAAATTTAAGTATATTTGAGCTCTGTAACACTTTTAGAGGTTCATGTTTCTAAAAATAACATACATTATCGACCAAAAATGATAGCACTTAGACCAAGAGCAAAGGAGCTCTTTCGCTCTTGAGAGCTACCAGTTTGAGATACTCGTATAATTCTTTGCAGCTGCAGACAACTGTGTAAACAGATCCTATGTCTGGAAGAACCACACAAACACCTATTTTAGCCATTTTATATTTACTTGCAGGCTACAGCTACCATTTCCTCCTACCCTGCAAGAGAGAACCTGTAAGCGTGTTCCGTATGACAGTAAAAATTACAACCAACAAAGCCCTCCATGATATTCCACAATAAAAGACCAGAGGAGACTATGAATGCTGTCAGGACCCCTTAAAACTTGTCGAGATGTTTGTGGCACATAAACACATGGGGAATTTGGTGGCCTGTGTTAATGATGGGGCGAAGCAGCAAAAAGTAGGATCAGAGCAAGAAAATACTTGGAAATAGCTTTAGCAAAGTCCTAATTTCTTCTAGCATATTTCTCTTGAAAGTTTTTTTGAAAATCATCCCTTTGAAGATGTGTAGGAGAGAAATGGGTTCAAGCAGCACAATTACAAAGGGATTACAGTAAGAGAAAAAAAATCTTCAGGCTTTCTTTTGTTTCCCTCTTCCGTTCTACCAATGTATAAATCCACCCATTAGCTGCTGGTTTAACTGGTTATGGCAGTAGTTAAAAATAAAATCCTAGCATCTAAACTTACTGCTGATTTCCTTGTAGCATATCAGTGCTATGAAAAGGCAGGCAGGCAGAGGCAGAGGTAGGTTTTGTCTATATCTGGTAGCTCTTGTTCATTTTAAATGTATTCCTTTAATACATGTAACTCCTCGTATGTATATTACGTATATAATAATTCCTCAGCAAAAGGCAGGGCAGCTATTTATCAACTGCAGTTTATGACAGTTTTATAACAGTTTGGTTTAAGTTTTGCTAGGCTCAGTTTTAGCAGGTTCATCCTTGTTCCTTCTCCTCCCCGTCCCACAGTGTGACATAAAACACAGTGGTTCTAGGAAACTCATTGTAGTTTGGACCTGGACCTGGCTGAGGACCATCATGTTATGGACTGCTGTGGCTCCGCTGGACAGCGGTAACTTACTAAACCTCAGCAGCTCACTAGCTGTCAGTCATAATCACTGTCTTTAGAAGTGACTTAAATACTACCTGTATATAAGCAGGAAGGGATGTAAGTATGTAAGTACAAGGGATTAATATTAAAAGTTAATGGCTGCAGTAAGTCTATGATCAAGACTTTGGAGTTTTTAATTGACTAAGAGAACTACATGTTACACATTACAGCTTTATAGACAATGTGTTTGTTTAATAAGCGTGGTAAAAATTTATAAAACACTCAGAAATGCTCTTGCTTTATTTTGTTTTATCTAGATACAGCTCTTTCCAAGTAATAGGATAATGATTTTTTAACATGATAATGCATTTCAGGAGATAAAGACTGAGCTGAAGATAAAGCATGATGCCCAGGTTACTTTGTACAGAAGTTACCGAGTGGGAGACCTTCCTGACATCCAGATCGAATACTGCAGTCTCATTGCCCCTCTGCAGGGCCTTGCCCAGGTCTGTCTGCTTTTCAGAGGTCGTGGGTGAGGTTTTCTGTTCTTGCAGGGAAAATGACGTGAGGTTGGACAACTGCTTTCAAAACTGGTTTGTTGTTCTGTAGTCAACTGC
Source organism: Buceros rhinoceros silvestris (assembly GCF_000710305.1). NCBI lineage: Eukaryota > Metazoa > Chordata > Aves > Bucerotiformes > Bucerotidae > Buceros > Buceros rhinoceros. The sequence goes on from NW_010412363.1 coordinate 35,600, forward strand.
TGTGGCACCCATTCTAAGAGTTTGTTTTGAGGGAGTGTTTCTTCTACCCGTGGGCTGGTGCAGTGGTGAGAGAAGATGCCTCACCTGAGCAGTTGAGTTGAACACTGAGGACCTGAGACATCAACTGTTGTCCATTGCTTGTGGATTCCTCTATTTGAAAAAGAGATGTAGTGGTCTTACAGACATTATTGCAAAGGACATCTCACTGTACAACTACAAAACAGCCATTTTTATTCTTTTACATGGCTGTGGCAGAGTTGTAAAAATGTAAATGAAGTCACCATGCCTAAGACTGGACTTGGACTACTCAGAAAAGCTGATCCAATATTCCTTTTCCTACCCCAGAGTGGTAGAAACTGTAGGCTGAACCTATGCCATTTTAGTGTTTAGGAAGTCACAGTGTTCCTGATTACACAGAGATGAGGGTCCATCAAAAGAAATGAAAGACAAAGGTAAAGGGAGGAAGTAGCACACTCGTGAGTTATCAGAATAGTATTATAGATCAAGAGTTAGACCAAACTCCAGTCCCATGATAAACCCACATGCACAGGATTATGTTAGAACATGCAAGTGTGTTTCTGGGTTGAAAAAGTGCCATTAAATCTCAGATGGAACTGTCTGTCTGTACAGACAGTCTGTCTCTCTCTGTTAGCTGCCTCAGTGTTAGGTCCAGGTCTCCTCGCACACTGATGTCTTCCATTTTTTCCTGAAACCCTCTTCACTGGCAGTGGTGTCTGTAAAATGATATTGGGTGTCTGGGAATTGTGAATATGTGAGAGTAGTAAATCCCATCATCCCCACCAACAGTCTGAAACCTACATTATCTTGGAGTTTCTATATGTAGAAGAACAAAGATGGGATTTGAATGGGTAGTACAGTAGTTCCGGGCATAGGTGTGATGCATGCCAGACTAATTATTCCACTCCCAAAGAGTGCCCACATAGGGATTAGGTACAGGGTGAGTCGTGTCCCTAAATTTTATTTATTAGTTTATCGTGTGACAGCAAAATTCAGTGGCCTTACTGCTTTTGTTGTAATTTACAGAAAGATCCAACATTCGCCAAGCAGCTTTTCAGCAGTTTGTTTGGTGGAATTTTTCATGAGGTAGAAAAATCTAAAACTCCTTCTGAGAAAAAAGCCATCATCCAGAAGCTGCTGAACGACTTCAATAATTTCCTGAGCATGAGCCTGTCTTACTTTCCGCCGTTCATTGCGTGCATCCAGGTAAATCCTGCTATATGGCATGAAAGTAACTGAGTATAACGTCTCTGAATGTGCAATAAACTAGTGGTAGTGAAGGTTAAATACTGTTCCTGAAATTTAAGCAAAGATAGAAAGAGAATTGTTAACAAAATGGATATTTCAAGGTACTCATCACTCTTGATAAGGTGAACAAGGTAATTCATGCCTCTGAACTGATTTTTCAAGGTTTCTACAGTTTCTCATCTGCAGAGTTTGAGTCACCTTGTAATGTTTTAGTTGCATCAGTAACAAGAAGAGACTTGATTTTTAAATGAAAGCCACAAGAACAATTGAATGGGTTATGCGGGTGTCGTGTTTACCTTCCTGTTTCTGGGAAGCGCTTACTGAGGAACACTTTGATGTCTGGAGGGTATCGGTAGCTGTCAGACCATTTGTTGTTAATCTCTCTTACTTATTTTTTAAATCAGTCCCCTGAAGTAGTTGGGGATTTTCAGTAGTGAGGGAGGGACTCACTCCCACCAAAGGGCGAGTGGGCACACTGTGGCTGGAAAGGAAACACAAAGCTTTTCCTATGAGAATAAAGTGCCCTGGAATTGAGTGTGAACTTCATCTTTTACCCCAGTTCTCCGGGAGATGATAAAAACGTGTTCATGCATCTCTTACATACTCATTGTCACTGTATTTCATGTTTCCTGTCAACCGTGTTGATCTTAATGTTGTGTCGGATTTGTAGCTCAGGGTTTTTTTGAGTGGCAGATAATGGCTTTTTTCTGTTGGAAAATGGAATTATATGGAAATATAATTTATTTATATGGAAATATAAATTTTCTCGCAGTAGATGTCATTCATAACACAGGAGAAATGTCTAGCTTGGACTAATTTTTTAAGCAGTGACAGGCTTCACTTCTTAGTACTTGTACTTAGACATCTGAAAAAAATATAATTTCTTGTTTACTTTTTTCTGTGCAGCTGCATAAAAGGTCAAATGCTATGGGGATTTTTCTGGGCTGCCTTGGTATTTTTCGAGCCAGCATCTCACAATAGCTATCTGTTAATATTCCCTCTTGACATTGCGTTTATTGGTCCTCCGTCTTGACACTATTCTCTGTGAGTTATGCTGTCTGTTAGACTGTATTAATAACACCGTTATGTTAGGCTGTTTTTTTTCTGAATAGAGATAAAATGAAGACTCAGAACATAGGTAAGTTAAAATCAGTCAAAAATACAGACTTTTTAAGAGCGATAAGAGCGTCTTATGGCCATCCCCATTCAATGGCAAAAGACCAGCAGCACAGAGGGAAGCCTCAGCCTGTGCGTTTGACATCCTGCATAACACTGAGAGGAGGCTTTACCCCAGCAAGGACTAGAGTTCATATTGATCAGGAGAGAGAGCTGGGAGAGGGTGAGCAAGAATACGCAGCGTCGAGGCGTTGGTTGGCTCAGAAAGGCTGTCCTGATGGCTTTGGCCAGTTGGAAACACAACTTCTGTTTCCTGTATAGTAACAGTGTAATAAATACTGGCTTGTTGCAGAAGGGCTTCCTGCTTCACTGCTGTTCCCTTCTGGTTGTTTACCTCTTTAGTCTTCTACAGTCTCGAGTCCCATCAGGAGAGTAACTTGGTGATAACAAGAGCTGGTTTTGTCTACAGCTGTAATCTTAAAGTTGTCTGTGAGGCTCTAGGGTTGGCTTTCAGCACAGATTAAAACCCAGCTGAAATACTAAGACGTTAACCCCATGATGAAAGTTAACATAGACTCCACAGAGATACCTGGCCCCTGAAGAACATATAATTGCCTTATAAATATTTTAGCTGTCAGGCCAGCTTGGATGCCATTCATCCTCGTCTTTGCACATGTGTAAGTAAAGACGGAACCCATTGTAGACGGAGCAGGGAACATTCCCTCTGCTTTCAGGAGATAAGTGATCAAACAGCCACCAACATGCACCAGATAGAAAGATACCCCCTTTGGTGTGTAAATTGTGAGTTTGGAGGGTGTTCTTTCTCTGGATGTGCCGCTAGATTTGCACGGTTCTTACACTTTTTCTAGGAATCCCTGAGAAGGGGCTTTTAGTCTTACCTCAGCAAAGCTGTTCTTAAGTGTTTAGACTGTGTCGTTGGTACTGTGTCCCTGACGTCACCCCTAAAAGTTGGCAGTCCCCAGGAGAGTCTGGGGCACACGTGCAGCTTTGACAGGAACTGCTAGTTGTAATTCCCCGAATAGCAGGTGAAGCAAATGCTAACCCCTCACTGAGGTCCACCTGGTCTGTAACTGGGGAAGCTACAAGAAGCTGTTCTTTTTCTCTTTTTTTTTTTTTTTTTATTGAGAACAAATTTATTGGTGTGAGAGTCTCAACTATACAAATTGTGTAATAAGTTTCATTTTTCCAGATGCCTATTCCGCAGTTTTTGTGGCAGTTGCCAATTATCAAAGAAGTGCAGCTTGATTGTTCTCCCAGTCTCCTGTTGCAATTTCCAAACAGCAATTTTTTTCACGTAGTGTTTTTGAACATACTGTGTTGCAGTAATCAAACTTTAATTTTTGTCCTAAAACTTGGTACTGCTTATTGTAATGGAAGTTATATTACCCCTCTTTTATGTTGCAGATTTTGTTTCTCCCTGTTTGGTTATTATTGCAACTTTCCTTTAAGTTCTTAAGTGAAAAAAAAAAATCCCTGGCTTTGATAAACTTGTCTTTACTTTCTTGATATATTTACCAATATTTGGGGTAATGATTTAAAAAGCCTTCAGGTAAACAAGAATGTTTGTTCCTGAAAGAGGTTATTCTGTAGTTGGACTAATCTTAAATACGATATAGATATGCTAGAAATATTGCTGTGTCATTAAATCAGGCAGGACTGGATGGGTGGAACACTGTGTGGACAGAAAGCCTCCAGCTCAGAGAAGACATCGTGGTTTATCGTGTCTGTGGCAGGGATGCCGAGGGGAAACAGAGGCTGTGAATGTG
>NW_010412363.1:39846-44307 GCF_000710305.1 Buceros rhinoceros silvestris
CCGAGGAGACACAGAGGCTGTGAATGTGTCCATGTACCACCTCTCCCCCACTTCCCATGTGTTTCTGTCAAGAGGGATGTCTTGTGCCCTGGAGACACAGTAGAGAGGTTATTCTTTGTCTGAAGACCAACAGCACGGAAACGAATCGGTTTTCCCAGAGCTGGGAACTCATGGAGATTGAACGGCTTATTTCAAAGCTTGCAGTGTAAGAAAGGGGGGTACCAAACAGGTGATGTCTAAAAGGTAACCAGCAGTAGACATCTGGGAGTTGTTTTGTTTTATTTTCTAGGAAATGAGTTACCAGCACAGAGAGCTGCTAGAACTGGATTCGGCTAACGTGAGCACGAGCTGCCTTGCAAGTTTGCAGCAGCCAGTGGGCATCCTTCTTCTGGAGCACGCCCTGATGGCTCTGGCCCCTGCAGAGGAGCCCCCGAACAAGCGGATGCGCGGGAGGACGGAGCTTCCCCCAGATGTGATCAGATGGATCGAGCTTGCCAAGTAAATTCTTGTTGGAGACAATTTACTCCCATTTGGGTTTGCCTTGTGAAGAACTCTGCCTTTATCGCTTATGGGATTTCTTTCTTAGTCTTTCCCTCTTTTGGAGTTAGATCTGCTTTTAATTTCTTGTCGGTTACTGACTGTCTTTCAGTTAGAGCAGTTAGGCCTAGCAGCTCTGCACCCTGACGATGCTGTCAGATTGCTGAATAACATCTTGTTAATATCTTTTCAACTGCTGGAGTTCCCACAGTTCCGGTATTACCCTACAAGATTAAATTTATCTAGTTAAAATGCATATTAATGATGTTGTATATGAAATAGCAGCAAAAGTTTTACTATTTCAAGCCAGTAGTATTAATGCTTATTGAATTATTATTTTTTTAAATAGCTTATGTTTGTGTTGATATACCTCTGTTCAAGTAATTAAAAGATGTCCCTCTTCCATTTTTCTAGGCTCTACCGATCTCTTGGGGATTACGATGTCCTTCGTGGCATTTTCAGTGGTAAGATTGGGACTAAGGAAATCACACAGAAGGCGTTGCTGGCAGAAGCAAGGAGTGACTATGCTGAAGCAACTAAATGTTATGATGAGGTAAAATGACAACGAGACTTTTGTTTCATAAATCTCTCATGACTCACAACTAATAAACCAAAATTAAACATTTGAAGAAGGAGCATATTGTTTAAAACGTCCTTGTGTCATGTTTGATTGATGGTTCAGTCTGTAAAGACGTGGGAACAGATGAACAGTCATAACAGAGCAGTACGTGCCATACTTTTTGCTGTTTGAAACACCATGGGCACACTACTGTCCCAAGGGAGAAAACTGCATGTGTTCATGGAAAAGACAATCTGAGCTATAGCGGGTAAAAATAAAGAAGGATCTCTTCAACCTTCCTCGCTCCCAAGTCTTCTGAAGCCTTCGCTCTTTAAAAATGCGGGTGTACCAAAGGTGACTATCTGAAATGAATTTATATATAAATACTGACCAGCTGGGATTTTCTGCGTTTAATGTTGCTGTCACATTCTGGTAAATGGATGGATATTTTTATGAATTATTGTTAAGTTCCTGGTGACACAGAATTGGAACTATTGTCAGATTCCAGCTGAGAACCTTCCTGCCCCTCAAATTCATTCCCTAGGCACTCTCTAAAGAAGACTGGCAAGATGGAGAACCAACAGAAGCGGAGAAGGACTTCTGGGAACTTGCATCTCTGGAATGCTATGACCACCTCACAGACTGGAAGTCTCTGGAGTATTGTGCTACTGTCAATATCGATAGTGGAAAACCTCCAGATCTAAGCAAAACATGGAATGATCCGTTTTTTCAGGTTTGTAGAAATCACTTCAGATACTGCGCTGTTTTTATCTCTGCGGGGATGTCCTACAGTAACGAGATTGTGGGTGGAAATCAGTTGCATTATTTGGGTTACTGTTACAATGGAAATTAGCAGAGAGACTGATATACAGAATAATTGAATCAATCACTTCTGCTGTGTTTATGATGTTTAATTTTTACCTTGAGTCTATGGCTGATTATATAGGACCAGCTTTATCATCATCATCTTCTTGCAGTGTTTTTGTTGCTTTTATCACTTTTATCTCTTTCATGTTTTAAGAGTTATCAAACCACTGGTTTTGAAACTGGTAGAATTTGCTAACAACTTCTTCAACTTCTCAGAAAAGAGTGCTGTGATTTGTTAGCAAACAGGAATTTGTCTAAAGGGAAAAGAAGGGAAAAGAAAATAATGAAATATTCCTATATTTATTTGATCTGCCACTGCTAACAAAAAAAATGATCATCTAATATTCCTGTCCTAGAAATAAAGACTGTGTTTTCACCTTGTAGGAAACGTATCTGCCCTATATAATACGCAGTAAGTTGAAGTTGCTGCTCAGCGGGGAGAATGACCAGACTTTGCTAACTTTTATTGATGAGGCAATGAAGACAGAGCAGAAGAAAGCCATTATAGAAATGTATTACAGCCAAGAGCTTAGTCTCCTTTACATCCTGCAGGATGATTTGGACAGAGCCAAATACTACATTAGCAATGGCATGCAGATCTTCATGCAGGTAACAGTCTCTGCTAGCTCTGATTTGTCTGCATAAACTCATGGAACAATGACACCGTTGCTAGTTAATACTCAAGAGAAACGCTTGCCCAAATACAATGAAATCAGGTGCTTTCCAATCACATGATGAAACTTCCTTTGAAGTCGCTGCTTGCAGTGATGAGAGGTGACCCAGCCAGTGGAGCGGATCCTCCCATTTTAATTTGCTTCTTTTCGCTGATTTCCTCTATTAGAAATTTTTTCAGAGTAATTGTTTCTGCAGATTAATAGCAGTTTTATTTCCTTCATCTTTTCAGAAGCCCTCTGTCCCCAGAAAAAACTTGATAAGAGGGTATTACCTTCAGAGGTTACAAATTCCATCCATTACCAAGTTTTGGCTAGACCGTAGGACTACCCTAAAGCCGAGGATAGGAACTGCAGCTGGAATATACCTCTGTGCTGATCCAAAGCAGAGTTGCTTTCAGATTACAGGCTGATAAATTACCTGTAAAAGGTTGGGTTGTAAAGCGTAACAGACAGCAGCATCAGCTACGTAGTTTGTAGAGTACCGAATAGAACTGTGCTGTAAATTCTATGTATGAAATCTTCCATTCTCTCCCTTCCTTTTCAGAGCTATTCCAGTATTGATACTCTGTTATATCAAAGCCGAATGACCAAACTGCAGTCTGTACAAGCTTTGACAGAAATACAGGATTTCATCAATTTTATGACCAAGAGAAGTAAAGATTTTTTTCTTTTTCTTAAGCCATTTTCCTTTCACTGTGTGAAATAATCATAGTTTCCTGAACTTAATTTCTGTTTCCACACTTAGAAGACTGCAGGAGTGTAGGTCTGGAACTACTTCTTACTGTCTTCTCAACAGTAACCCTTTTAAAAGCATAAGTAATAGTTTTAAACTAAGATTTGGAGTCACTTTTAGTAGCAAATAGTGGTTAGCCGAGTTAAAAGATGGGTGTGGTGTATAGTTCTAGTTACTGAGGTGGGCATGCGATACAAATTTGTGTGCATAATCCAAATTATGTATTAAATTTAGTTAACAGTTCCGTTACATTCCAGTATATTCGTGTATGGAAAGGTACCGTCCTGGTGACAGATGTCCTTATTTACTCTCCTGTGCTTCAGCCATAAACAAACCCAGTAAGATCACCAAGTAGTGTATTTAATGCAAGCCCAGAAATGCAAATGGGTTCTTTCATTGTGGTTTTCTGGTTTGGTTGTTAGACTATGTTTGCTGTCGGCCTTCTACACACTGTTTGGATTTAGATGCGTTTCAAGTGTTCTTAATTGATTTCTAGGTAACTTAGCTTCGCAGGCTTCCCTGAAGAGGCTTCTCAGAACTTGGACAAGCAGATATCCAGATGCTAAACTGGATCCTATGAACATCTGGGATGATATCATTACCAATCGGTAAAATTACTTTCGTGGGTTACCTTTAGTTCTGTCTGCCTGGTGGGTTCTGAGAGGCGCTTTTTCTAATGCTGCTTGTTTTCCTAGGGGCAGGAGGTGTTGATCCAGTGTACGACTCTTTTTTTTTTAACTGTTGTAATAGGTTTATCAGTGTAACTGTGTTTTTGTGTGACTAACTCGTGGTGAAAAGCAAAAGGAGGTTGAGACACGGCCAGGGAATAAACCGTGTTCTGATACGGAATTGCGTCAGTGACTGCACGCACTGCACAAGCTAAGCCTTCAGCAGACCTTGACCTCATCCAGTAGCTGCATTTAGCACAATAAAACACCACCCAAAAGGCCAGTCAGTTATGAGTAAAACTACTTACCTACTTTGTAGGCACTTTCAAGGTTAGGGAGTGTACAAAATAAGCCCAGCCCTGTCACTATCAATATGTCACGTGTTGATAGGAAAGTTAATGGCTGGGGGCCTTGGTTTGGAAT
>NW_010412363.1:44396-58978 GCF_000710305.1 Buceros rhinoceros silvestris
TGGTGCCATAGTTTGAGACTTCTGCTGTGCGACTGTTAGTAGAAAACACTGAAGTTCTCCAGAGACTCCATTGGGTTAGCTCCAAAGAAGCTGGAATGCTCTTTCAAATTTTAAAGATTTTTGTCCTCCCCGTGGTATTTATCTTCATCCCAATCCGTTCTCCCAGTGCAAATCTAGATTGTTTCCCCTTTCTTGGGGGACAGCTGCTTTAACAGCTCTGCTGATACCCACTGTGCTCTCTAAATGATTTTATTATCACTTGGTGTCAGGAAAGCACAGCTACAGAAGAGCTTATTGCAGGTAAACATTAAGCAGAACACGTGGCTTGGCTAACTACTTTATAAAATCTCAAGACATTTATGACTTGAAGGGTTGTCAGTGTCTTAATCACTTCTGTGTGCTTGTAGAAAACTTTTATCTCAAATTAACGACAAAGGATGCGCGAGCCGCACTGCTGACTGCAGTGGTGTCCTCTGCGTTGAGTAAGAGTCTGTACAACGAGAGATGCTATTGAACTAGACTGGACTAGTTGTAGAATGAAAAGTGTTCAACATTGATTCATGGCAATTCCCTTTCAAATGTTGAGTATGGTCTCTTCTGGCTGGTCTCTTCTGCAACACAGATTTCAATGTTTATGTATGTTGGTGTGTGATACATTTGAATTACAGGTTGATAGAAAATACAGCCTGGCACTTGCACTATGTAACTGAGACTTTTGCTTGCACTTCCGTCAAGCTGCAGTGGAAGTTATGGCTTGGTGAACTTAGCGATTTGTAGCTATGGTTTTAAAAGAACAAACCTACAAAAAAATCCCACTCCGTTACGGAAATTTTCTAGTACTTAATCTCATCAGTTCAAGATCCTAGAATGCTCTAGGTCACCAGGGTCAACCTGTCCCCAGCTACGACTTTCCAGGCTGGGAGCTATGTTCAGCCCTTGCTAGAGGTGCTCCTATAGCTTGCCGTTTTTTCTTGGCTTTGTTTACTGTCAGACAGATCAACACTTTTGAATGTGCATTCCCTTGGCTGCATACTAGAGGGATTCATACTCCTGTTGTCATTGTGCAGGTGTTTCTTTCTTGACAAACTGCAGGAGAAACTTCTCTGTGATCAGGCCAATGACAGCATGGAGGTGGATGAAGACAACAACGCTGGCGACCAAATGGAAGTGGATCAACAGGGTGAAGACATCTACTCAATGATTAAAAGCTGCAAATTTAACATGAAGATGAAGATGATAGAAAGTGCCAGGAAACAGGTGACTGCACTGTCTGATAGCTTCCGATTTTGTGAGAAAATTCATGGAAACTACGGCCGGAAAAGCCTCTTAGGTGGCCTTGGGCTCCTTTTTGTCAGGGCAGCCTCATCTCTCTTCGACGGTGCTGTCCAGGACATTTTGAAAGCTCAAGAAAGTCAGTTCCACAGAAAAAGGAAAAAAAAGTTAATTACAAATTTGGTGATAATTTGTCAGTACTAGGAATGTGTGTGAAGGCCCATTAGATCCACAGATGGTTTCTGATGCTCTAGAGGGCAGAAAAATAAAGTATCTGAAATGCTTCAGCCTTTAATGGAAGGGATGGTTACAACCAAGCATTTTGCTCTCTCATTTACAAATAATCTCCTCTGTACAAGAAAACAAAATTCAGATTGAATTGACGTAATTTACTTCAGTCAGCAATGATGAAATATTTTATGATTTTTTTTTTTACAGTTTTCATTAATGCAGTTAGTTTAACGCTTCTAAGAACTAAAGCAAAGTGAGTTAGAAATTTTGTTGGGGATCTGGCTGTTAAAATGATTGAAATAGAGCCACCTTTGGTGTTTCAAGCTTGAGACAAGATGAATAATATTTAAGTCAAGATCTCCCTCATCATCTGAGATGCTGCATAAATCTGCAATCAGTGATGAGTTTATTTTAAGCACTGTAATAACCAAATATAATGTTAGTGCTGTGTTGACTTTACACTCTTTAAAGGAAATTTTTTTTCCATTTACTCCTTTAATGTTACTTGTATGAAACTTTTCATCAGAACACAAATGCAAGCGATTTGCTTAATGGTATTACAAACCAACTTACATTCCCCATATGTGTTTGTAGAGCGGAGCAGTTAATGCCTGTTTAGTCATGCGGATAGAATTGTTTTAATTTCCTCAGTTCACCCAACCTCTGTTCTTCTCTTTTTCTTCTCAAATTTCTCCATTAGCACAAATCTGGTTTTGCATATGACACCCAACAAGCCGTGGACCTCTCTTCATCTTATTATGGCTTTACTTGTGTTACCTAAATCTTCTCATCCCTTATTTCGTTGCAGAAAGGTTTTAATTCCTGTTGATATATATTATCTGAAAATATTGTCTTAATCTGAATACAGAACAGCTTCTCAGTTGCTGAGAAGCTTCTGAAAGACCTACGCAAAGAAGCCAAAACGAGAGAAGACTGGCTGGTGAGGTGGAATTACGCCTATTGCCGCTTTGTGCAGAGTCGCAGCCAGAACCAGAGCTGTCCTGAACGCATACGCTCGGTGTTAAAAACCGTCTCCCTGCTGGGTAACACCCTTCTCTTTGCTTCGCGTTGTTTATTAGACAAAGCTGCTTTGTTGTCAAATGACTAACTTCCGTTTTGAATTCCAACAGAAGATACCAAATCTGACTATCTTAGCAAGAACGTAATGGCCTTCCGAAACCGCAGTCTTCTTCTGGGTACTACGTACCACATCATGGCCAGTGCGCTTAGTCAGGATCCAAGATGCCTTAAGCAAATCAAGGAAGAAAAGGCTGGAAAAATATCAGTGCTGTCAGGAGAAAGTCTTGAGAGTCGTGAAAAGGTAAATGAGAGGAGAGAACCTTTTAATTGCAACTTCAGTGGGTAGTGATGGACATGGATAGATACGGAGGATGTGAAACCCATCTGCTGTTAGCAGTGGCTCGTCCAGGAACATTAGCTGGAGGGAAAAAAAAAAAAAGAGCTGTGGTGTGGTTGCTGTTTTGTCTGGTTTTGGCTCTCCTGGAGGTTTGCACCACTGAAGCCTTTTTAATTGGAGAGTGGTTTTTTGTGTTTCCCTGTTGTGTGGAGGGGAAAGACATGGTCACAATACCTGCATGCACAGTGGCAAGACAAGGCTTGGGAGCAGGGTCCCAAAGAGTGCCTTTATTTCAGCTGGGCACTTTTGAGCCTCTTCATGCTCTCCAACTCAAAAAAAGAGATCTTTATGACACGGATACACTTCTTTAATCTACACAGTTTCAGTGATAGAGAGGAGAGAGGGTTTTAAGACAGACCATATGCACGTCATCTGCTTAGTTTGGGGAGGTGTGAGTTTGAAAAATACATTGACAGTGCGACCTGCTCAAGGTGAACCTCTTCAGCAGGGGGGTTGGGCTAGGCGATCTCCAGAGAACCCTCCCAAGCCCTACCCCTGTGATTCTGTGACGGACTGTGGTGCATCTGAAATCGTAAGTGTTACCGGTTGTCCCCGATGCTGTGGCACTGACTTCTTGCTGTCAAATCGATGAAGAATTTGAAGTGCCACTGCTGACTTATTTCTATTAATTCCCAAAGCCACTGTGAAGACCCTTAGGTATGACCCACATCAGTATAAAACAGCAAAAAATTGTTCTTAATTTGTGTTTTTATGGGTGTTAAAAGCAGATAATTTTCAGGTGTGTAGAAACTTGAGTGAAAGCTTAAGCTTCATTTATTAGCTAATTATTAAGAGCATTCTTAAGAAACCTAAAGGATGAGCATAAAAGCTCTTCTGTGTCAGATGAGGCAGATGGGGATACCAGATATTTCTGTAAGATTCAGGAGCTTAGCCTGATTGTAGCTTAATAATAAGCAGTACTCTGACCCGAGTAGTTTCCTTCTATCTACCTAAAATTCAAACTATTTAATTTCAGTTACAGCATTTTTCAGTTGCTCCAACATGTTCTGCAGCAGTTTTGTAGGTTAATAAATGCAGTAGCTACAATGTCTGAGATTGGTAAATTTATTGGCAATGTGAGAATGATTTACTTGATTTCTAAACAGTTGTAAGGATCTTGTCAAGTGCTTCATTGCATGAGCTGCGTTAGAAACGTGTGATCACGTGACTGTTTACAATAGGCAAAAAGACATCGGATTTGGAATAGTTCAGTGCATGCTCTTTTCCACACAAATTCTAAGCATGGCTGTTGTGCAGATCTTGCAGGTAGGTCTTATTAGGAAAAAAATAGCATTTTAAGTTATGTTTTCTGTTAACTGTTTGCAGAAACTCTAGTAACACTAACTTTGCAGTTTTAAAAAATCCACATGATGTGTTTAATATTTTTCTGTTGCAAATCACGGAGGTCACTGTTAGAAATAACGCTGCTCGAAACACCTAACACAGTTAAAATCTTATCTACTCAAGACTTGAAACTAAGCTCCAGTTTCAGGAGGGATCGCTGAATGCTGCTTGCCAACGTGTCTTTTCTCCTCTCGTGGTTGGGTTTCAGGTGTTGGCAGCTCTGAACAAGAAGGCTTTTCAGTGTTTCGGCAGCGCCGCGAGGAAGTCAGAAGAGGAGGTGCAGTCCCACTCCCTGCAACACGTCGATGTGACGGGTGTTATCGATGCGTATATGACCGTGGTCGGTTTCTGTGACCAGCATCTGCGCAGGGAAGAAGAAGGCTTGCGTGGTTAGTCAGCATTTCTCCTAAGCACGTGAGCTGGATTTGTCTGTGAAACGTGAGCTTTTGGGATAGCCAGGAGATCTCCCTGAGCAGCACAGCTTGAATTTAGGTGGGACAGTTTGTCCTCCAGTTCAGCAGTATTTATATTCCTCGCCCACTCCCGTTATTACTGCTAGCTGTGGTACTGTCTCCCTCTCGCCTGTGAGAAATGTATCATATGCAGCAGATGCTTCCCGTGTTCCTTCCCAGACCGCAGCAGTGCTGTCTTTAAAGCAGGCAAGATACCAGCAGTGATGCAGCTTCCTGATAAAGCTAATCCTTACAGTCCCCAAGTACATGTGTTGCAGATGTGTGCACTTCAAACAGATGGGAAGGAGAACAAAGTAAAAATACAAAATACACTAAAAAAAATACTAAATTGTAAAATTGAATGTTCCAGATGATCAAAGATGTGGAACAAATGATGGTGTTTCTGATAATTCTTGTGTAATGTCTCTTGGCAGAAATTAACACTGCAGATCTGCAGCTATTCCCAGCTATTGTGGTGGAGAAAATGATAAAAGCTTTAAAACTGAACTCCAGAGAAGCCAGGCTGAGGTTTCCTAGACTGCTGCAAATAATTGAAAGATATCCAGCGGAGACATTGGGTCTAGTGACACGAGAGGTTAGTTGCTTCCATTTTCCTGGCAGCAAATGTTGCTATAAATCGAGTTTAAAAGGTGGGGGTGGAGGTTGGATGGATAGAGAGGTTAGACTGGTACGTTTTGCTTCAGGTAAATCAGATAAATTTTATCCCGTCATTGTTCCTTGTTGTTTCTCTAACTTGCTGAGTCTAATTTGTATGGACAGACTTTTTTTTTTCTTAAAAGTTTAACTTTTTGTTGTTATTCTGGTTCGAAATGTCAGTTTGAGAACTGCTGGAGAAAAACGATGTGGTGGGATTTGTCTTCCTTCAGAACAATCTAAGTGGGCTGATCAAGGTGGTTAGTGTTAGGGTGAGGAACATATCTTATTTCTGTAGGCTGGTTTTCCTGTATGCAGGAATCCAGCAGCTTTTCTAGACTCATTTTCCACATCTCCTACCTCTCCGTGTCCTGCTTCACTTTGGAGGTCGCTACAGCTTCTTCATCCTTTGTGTTCCCCACTTCCTCCATTGCCGTTCCACAGCAGGATACGGTGAGCCGCGCTGCCTTCCCGGCTGTCCTGGGACAGATAAGATGAGAGCTCCTCTGTGACTCATGCCTGGTCCTGCCGTGGCCTGCCCACGTTTCCGAGGCCGTGTCATTGTGCTGATGCTCACAGGGCACCAGCCTCTGTCAGAGGAAGAACTCGAGAGACACAGAAACACAGCGTAGTTATCCCAGGAAACTGAGAAAGATGCGGAAATGGCTGAGATGCACGAGGTGTGGCCTCCGCCAAACTCTGATGGGTCACACAGAGCCTGACACGTGGCCCAGCTGGCTAATGTCGCCTGGAAAAGCAGCCCACCAGGCAGTTCTTTGTCCCCTCCGCTTCTTTCTGTGAGATAAATGCTGGCAATTTGATCTTAAACTGTTAGAAGGGTAGGAAGGGATGAGACAGGAGGAAAGGAGTCTGGCCTCTGGCTGTCACAAGAAAATATATCGTAGTACTCCTTTCAAAAGTGATACTGTTGTGTGAGGGAAGCGAGTATTGGAGTTTATTGTGGGGAGTGAGTGTTTTTTTTACTGAAATTAGGAACTGCCAGCAAACGCAAACCTGTTTGAAGTCAAAGGAAGGATGAAGCTGTGGTAGGAATTTCAGTGTTCCCCTTTCTGACTTTTTTTACTCAAATCAAGACTTCAGCCCAGTGGTGGGTGAACTGTCCCTTCAGATTTTTGAGTTGGATGTGTGTGGTGATCAGAATTTATTCTATTGCATCCAGACAGAAAAGCCACAACTTCAGAGTATAAAGCCTCACCTTGATCGACAAACTGCAAATCTTTATGATGGAAAACCTCTTGAGTGGCTGCAGTGGTGGTCGTGGTGGTGGTAGGAGTAATAATAATAAATGACAGCTGTTGTGCTGCTTTGGGGGGTGTTTTGTGCAACATAACTGACCTTCTTTGTTTCCTTTCAATATGTTTCTGTCTGTCAGGCTGAGTCAAAGCAATTTTGTCTGTTGCTGTGTTTGGTATGTTTGAGGAGGACCAAGGCTGAAAGCAGTGTCTGTTTTTGCAGCTTTTCTCAGTTCCCTGTTGGCAGTTCATTGGTTGGATTAGCCAGATGATGGCACTACTTGACAAGGATGAAGCGGTAGCCGTGCAACATACTGTCGAAGAGATCGCAAACGCCTATCCCCAGGCACTCATCTACCCTTTCATGATCAGCAGTGAAAGTTACTGTTTCAAAGATACGGCGACTGGCTGTAAGAACAAGGAGTTTGTCGAAAGGTGAATTTGCACTCTGCTGGATGCTATTTATTCAAGAGTGAAAAGATTTATTTCTTTTTCCTAAACAAGCTCTTTTATTTAGGGGGCACGAGAAACATGGGAGGGTAGTCCCATGCACGCTGTGTTTTCATTTAAAGGCACAGGGAGAACAGATACATGAGCTCTCTTAGTATTAGACGTGCTCAGGTTGGTGGCTGCTTTCTGAAGCGCTGACTACATACAGTTCCCAGGCTGTGGGCTGTTAGGATCTTACCAAGATAAAGCCAAACCCCACAGACAGGCAAAACCCCTTTTCCCTTGTAATTCAAAGTTTCTTCTTCCTTCTGCTCTGCTGAGTGGAAGGGAAAACTGGTGCATGATTTGGCTCTTACTATAGTAGACTTCACAGCAGTAAGAGTCAGTACCCATGAGAGATGAGACTTGCTTGGGCTTTTGCAATTTTTCTAATACCAAGAGAAAGCAGATATGCTCCTACCAGACTTCGGAGAGGGCCGATGAAATGGATGCACGTTATCTGGGGCAATGGCAGCTCTTGGTTGTGTTCTCCTCCTCTTATTCAGTGTGCAGCATGCGCCTTCCTCTGCAAGCCCTCCCTTCCCATTTTGCCATGCAGTGAGACCTGAGTTAATCCCCAGGCAAAAGTCAACCTTATCACACAGTGCTGTAGAACCACTAAAACAATTTTAGGTGTCTTCTTGCCTTTTTCTCAAATCTGATACATCTGCTGAATTTTTTTTACTTAAACTAAAAAGATAGTCTTTTGCTTCACAGACTGGATCACCCTCGAATAACTGTTCTGACAGGATGTATAGTCTGGTTAATGCCCATTTCCATTACAAGTATGCTTTCCACTCCCCCCCACCAAGCTCCTTTTTTCATAGTGGGACACTTAATTAAAAAATTGGGAGCTGCATGGTGAGCACGGTCGATGTATTAAGTCATGCAGCCCAAGAGAGAATTCTGAGGGAGTCCTACCTACCCCTGGATTATTTTACCAGATTCTTGACTACAGCAGACAATCTGGATCATTGCTTATCTGCAGGCTAGGTGGTGATGGTAGTTCCTGGTTTTTTTCTTTTGAAGGATCAAAAATAAGTTGGACAGAGGAGGAGTAGTTCAAGATTTTGTTCGCTCTCTGGACCAGCTCTCTAGTCCCATAATGCTTTTTAAGGTAAAGTGTATTTTTTATTTCCTGCCCACTTCCCCTTCATTCCTCACCTTCTCTTTAGGAAAGAGAGTGCTGGGCAGAGCCTGCCGCAGTTTGGCTGGCACCATGGCTGCTGGAAGCAGTTCAACGCAGAATCGGCTGGCGATGATGTCAGGGTGCTGTCAGCAGCTCTCAGTGGCGACGATCTCTTGTGCCAGCTGGCTGTCTTGCACTAGCCCTTTTCAGCTTTCTCCTTCAGGGTCTCTGCTCTGCCCTGTGGTCAGTCTTCCTTAATCATTCTGCAGCTGTTGCAGAATTATCATCTGTAGCCACCTCTATAATTTCAGACTTCTTGTGTTCTTCCCCTACTCTCTGCTGGGCTTCCCTGTCTACCTTCTGATCCCGTTGTCCAAAGGATTCTCTCGTGTTGGTACCACGTACGTCCCCATAGAGGCTTTCTTAGTTTGCCCTAGACTCTGTGATAGTAAACATAATTATTTTAACAAAGAAGAAACATTTTATCAAGAGACAGAATGAAAAGGAAATATTTCCATAGGCTTTTGATTGCTGTTTTGGTTGTCAAAGACACTTTAACTGACCGTTAGTAAATACGGTAACCCAAATGCAATCTGAGCAGACGACTGCAGAACGGTCGGTAAACTCTTTCTCAGTACTCATCTCTTTCCTTCTGTTTGCAGGACTGGATTGAGGATGTCAGGAATGAGTTGGTAAAAGCTCAGAGGAACAGAAATAAGCTTAAGGAAATGTACAAAGGAATGTACAAGAATTTGGGAGATTTAGAGGCTCCTGGCCTTGGACTGCTGAGGAAAAGGTTTATTCAGGTATGTGTGATTACCAAGTAGTGTTGGCATCGTGTGCTTTTCTAGCAGGCACTAGAAAGTCTAAAGAGGGAACTAGATCACAGCTTCCACAGGTGCTGCAGGACTTGCCGAGACAAGAGATCAAGTCAGGAGTACAGGACTGGAATTTCTTTGTTAGAAGCTGTGGACTTACTATAGTTCGGCTTCCACTTCTGACTGCCCTGCCTCCGCTGTCCTGCGCACTGCCGCGTTCTCAGGGCCCGGATAGCGCTGACCATCCATGAACCCGCACAGGGATCTGGCCTTGGTTTTTTCTCTGCTGCCAAGGATGGATGAGCACTTCAGGTTGTTTTGCTGTATTATGCTGCTTGAATTTGCTGCTAATATGAAGTTATTTAAGGAAAGTTACTCAGAAGAGTTATGACTATGAAGAATTATGGAAAGGACTTTATAAGAAGACCAAGATCTGAAATAGTTGAAGTCAGTGTAGAAAAATGAGGTGATGCATGTGGCAAAAAACTCCCCCCCAAACCCTAGTTTCATAAATAAATTCTTTGCATTTGAGCTGACTGTTGCAGTTCAAGAATAAAATCTTGATTTTTGGTAGTTCTGTGAAAACATCAGCTGTAAGTACTCAAGAGTAGCCAAGAAAGGCGGCTGTTAGTCATTACTAAGAATAGAGAGCAAAACGTGGATTTATACATTAACGTAGCAGCCTTCTCTGGCTCTTGCTTCTTGAACACAGTAGTCCTAGTCCTCAGTTCTCTACATAGATATGATGAAACTGGGCGGGGTTCAGAGCAGCAAGAATAATCAGAGAAGCAGAGTAACCTCTGCGAGAGAAGCAACTTTAGCATTCCTCCAGCTGGAAGAGACACAGTGAGGCCAGATGCAATAAAGCTCTTAACAGCAGGAGTGCCGAGCATGAAGTAAATATTCTATGAGAGTGGCAGGTTCAGAACAAACAGGGAGAAGTGTTTCCTCATCCAGTACACACTTAAGTGCTGAACTCCTGCTGCAAGGCATTATGGTCACTTTCATGGCTTTGAATAGCATGTAGACAATGGTGTGGGGAGGGCAAAAGTGCTTTGGGAGCTTTTACACACGAATGCACGCTTCTGGGTCCAGAAATCCCAGAGCTGCAAGTTGCTGGAGGCCAGGAGAGCGCTACTGCTGTAGAAGGGTGGCTGTACGCTTGTAGTGCCTGTGCGTAGCCCCGTGGCCGGGGCTAGCGGCATCCAGGTCTCTGCCATATGGCCCTTCATATGTCACATGAGCGTTAGATAAACACAGTGTTTCAGGGGATTCCTTCCCTATGAGCAGGGAAGGTGGAGGACGAGAGCCCGGTGGGGTTGAAGTGATACAGCAGCAGGAAGGGCAGTTCGGAGTGTAGGGGCATACTAACCCTTCGAATGTGTTGCTGCAAGATAAGCTGAGTGTCTGATGATAATGACTTAGGAGCATGGGGATAAGAATCTGCAGGATGCAGGGGTGGGGAGCAGCTGTAGGCTGAGCCTGCAAGGGTGCGAGCACAGTGAGGGACCTGGCAGACACGAGGACTGAGGCAGTCTGCGTTTGGTCGTGGGGATGATTTACGTGCACTTGGGCCCACTTAAACAAAACAATCCATGGCCCTTTACAAAGGTGAAACGTTCGGAGGTAGAGGATAACGCAAGTGGTGTTGATGGGGTTTTAATTGTTACTGAATTAACCAAATGGGGAGAGAAGGGCAAGGAAGATGCTGGAAGAGGGTTAGCGAGGTTGTTCCCCTGTTGAAGGGAAGAGGAGGAGCACCACTCCTCTCACACTTCAGCAGCTGTGGGGAAAAAGGGTCAGGGCGATGGAGCGTAGACTCTGAATTCTTTGCATTCGTGTTGCAGCCGTTATTCATGAAGAAACAAAGTGTGCTGTGAGGATAACTGTATTTTCTAGTGTCTTTGATGGGGGGGAAAAAGTTGTATCTTGATTGACACATAAAATAGCTCTAATATGTGGAAGTACTTCAGGTGTGTCATCTTCATGTGTATTATACGTACAATTTCAATAGTAACTTAATAAGAATCTTGGCTTTATTTTTGACATGAAATTCCAGTAATGCAGAAATTCCTCAGTTGGTGGATTGTATTAATTAAAATACAGTGTTAAGGCTATTAAATATTTGCTGCCTTGAATTTTAAAAGAAGCCAGAGAACAGAACAGAGAAAGCAATTGGAGGATCATGTGGAAATAGATTTAAAGTTACAAAGATGTGGACTGTAGCTGTCTCTTCTTCAGAAGGATAGTATTTTCTGTATTTTCATTTACTTCAGTGAAATGTCCTTCATAGCCTGGGAGAAAAACGATCAGGCATTGGAAAAACAAGTGAGGTTACATAGCTTTCCAAGCCGTTAATACCAGTGAGGTCCAGGAGGGGACATCTGGTTTTTCTAGAACCTTGAATTACGAACACAAGAAGTCGGCTCAGTTCACTACTTGCAGATAATACTTACTTTGTTTATTAAATGGATCAGTATGAAATGTCTTTGCGCTTTATCAGGATATTTAAAATACTTTTAAAATAGGGTTCCATACATTTTTACACACAGAATTATCTCAAAGCAAATCACAAGTAATAAATGTGATTGTAAATAAAACATTGAAAATTACGTTTTCTCCCATTACACCAAAAAAATGGTCTTAATACCTGGAGCTCTACGACATGCATTAGGTATGCGTATGATATATCTTCTGGTTAGCAGAAAAAGGTATGAAAAGATACGAAATTAGCTAAGCTGTATTTGTCTGCTGTGTAGTGTGGTTGCTGCTCGTTAAAAAACAAAATGAAAAAGAACAGGGAAAAAAAAACAAACCCAGAATCCAACCAAAAAACCACACCTTCCATAAAGCACAGAGTATTCATGCTTGAGGGCGAAAAAAGAATAACCGACTTGCCCATCTGTTGGGTTTTTTTTTACCATTTGAAAATTGAATAGTGGAGGGTTTTTTGGGTTTTGTTGCAGCAGTTTGGAGGAGTTTTACATCTAAAGACTGGGTTATCAGTTAAACGTTCTGATGATAACCCTGTATTTAGATTCATTATGGAATTTGTATTTGTTTAATAGGCACAAATTTAAATACTTGTATTTTGAATGAATATTTCACTGGCTGATCTCAATTTTCTTAAGCAGCTGAGGTATGTATATGAAGGTTAACGAGCGGCATTACTGATATGCTCACCAAGAATCCAACTGCTGGAGGAGATTAAAAGGGACGAGCTTCTGGTTTTGACGAGGCAAGAAGTTTATGATCTAATTCTACAGGCTTTGATATCACAGAGTTGGTAAAAAGTAGATATTTCTGTTGGTGACAGCTGGTGGGTCTGCCAAACAGACGGCGAAAGGTTCTGACAGACTAGAAAAATCAGAGGAAAAAATGAGCTGGAGTGGAAGGACGATTGATACATTTTAGGAGCTCTGTGTGTGAAGATAAGAAGGTATCGTTTTGGTGTTCTTGGCGAGTTCCTAGCACCGCGTTAACTGGATTCCTTTCTGTAAATGAACCTCAGGCTTTTGGGAAGGACTTTGACCATCATTTTGGAAAAAGCGGTTCAAAACTGTTGGATATGAAGGCTAGTGACTTTGATGCGATTACATCTTCTCTCGTCTCCAAAATGATCAAAAACCATAAAGAACCTGGAAACCTGAAAGAATGTTCGCCGTGGATGAGTGAATTCAAAGCTGAGTTCTTGAGGAACGAGCTAGAGGTTCCCGGTGAGTTCCCCTCAAACCGTCCCTTGCAGGAAGGTCGCTGCTCTTGAGCTCTACACTGGCTCTGTGGCCCTTATTTCTGGCCTTTCTGAAATAACTGTTCATTCTTCATCTCTTAAATCTGTTCCTAACATGTCGTCCTGATATTTAAAATTGTATCCGAAGTTCGTGGGTTTTTGGGGGTTTTTTTTGGTTTTTTTTTTTAAGGCCTGACTGCAGAAAATCTAATATATGTTTAAATCTAGTTCAAAAAAGAGTTGTGTCTTCTGGAACCTCTGAGTTGCAATTCTAACAGCTTAACAAGAAAAGAATATTAGTAATTCACAGATAAAATCATGTATGTGTATCATGGATTTTTATGCATTTTAAAAAAATTAATTGAAATCATTCTGTGTAAATTTTTTTCTTTTTTTTTCTTTTTCATTTCCACGACCACTTCAGGCCAGTATGATGGAAAAGGGAAACCACTGCCAGAGTACCACGCAAAGATCTCTGGCTTTGATGAGAGGGTATGTTTTTAAGTCTGAGTCTAAATCCCATGTGGTATTAATTCGTGTCCATGCTCCATCTGAAGAATCTGACAACAGCAGAGTTGTTGCTTATGTACAGCCCTCGCAGCAGATGGAGGTCTGCAAGTGGGCTTTTGGTTTTTCTAGTGGTAACGGACCAACTTGATTATGCCACCCTAGGAATGACAGAGATGCTGAATTTCTGTGATGATTCTGTAAGGCCAGGTCTTCTGTCACAAATAATTGGCCTTTTCCTGTCTTTTTCCAAGATAAGCGTGATGCAATCCTTAAGGAAGCCAAAACGAATAACAATCCGAGGTAGCGATGAGCAGGAGTATCCTTTTCTTGTGAAGGGTGGTGAAGACCTGCGACAAGACCAACGTATTGAGCAGCTGTTTGATGTCATGAACATTATCCTTTCCCAAAATGCCGCGTGTAGCCAAAGGAATATGCAGCTAAAAACTTACCAGGTCATCCCCATGACAACAAGGTACATCTTTGTCTTGAAGGGGCAGAAATCTTTGTTCACATCTATTACCGTTGGGATGTTTGAAAGTGAGATTGCAGTGTGCCAGATCCTGGTTCAGTGTGTTTTGTGTCTTGGCTTAATGTTTTCTTTCTTTTCCATTTAAGAAACATTGAAATTGCATTATCTGGAAACGGCTTGTCTGAGTAAATTTAAACTGGTAACATTAAACCTTCTTTTAGCAGGCACTAGAACACCGCTAGTTGTGGTGTTCCTCTAAAGTTCAACTCTGAGCTACTTGTTCACATCTCTGAGGTTGGTTTGTTGGGTTTTTTTTTTTGTTCCAGACTGGGACTTATCAAGTGGCTGGAAAATACTTGTACTTTAAAAGAATTCCTTAAGAATAGCATGTCTGAAGAGGAAGACCTCAGCTATCACAGGTGATGCTTGGTTTAGTGTCTGCTCTAACAGAGACCACTACCAAGGCGGGAGGGGGGTTGATACTGACAATCTTACGGCAGGAATTCCTTTTTTTTAAGCGAATGAAATAGCAGCACCTGTAAGCAGAGAAGCAGTTTGTACTTCCTGAGCCAAATTAGTAATTGGCAACTGTTTGTTTAATGAGTACCATTGCACCTGGCATATCCCCCGCCCAGCTTGTTTAAACAAGAGGCTTATAGTCACGTGTGACGTCATTATCATCACTGTTCCTTATCAGCAGATTGATTTTTACAAGGGAAGGATTTTGATCTCTCGATTTGATCAGGCAGGAAATGGACGTAGGTCAGCGAGGGGGGAGCAGAGGGGGGCAGAGACTGAGCTGTTCAGAACCTGG
>NW_010412363.1:59073-60813 GCF_000710305.1 Buceros rhinoceros silvestris
TCAGGGAGGGGGGAAATGGGCAGCAGAGGCACACCCCCCAACTGCAGAAGAACTGACTCTTTACAAAGGCTCAGTTTGAATGTATTAGCTTTCTTTTTCTCGAATGTAGCTGAAGGATGAATATCTGTAAAAGTGATTTAATTCTAGCGTTTCAGCCTGGAATTTAGAGATGTGGTTTTATTTATCGATGTTGGTTTTGGTGCATAATCTATATTTCGGTATGTCACAGTGTTGTCACCATTTGTTTTTATTTGTTCTCTTGTTCATGGGTCAGGTTGGAGGAACCTCCAACATGGAGGTTGGACTCCAAAGAGTCTTTATTTCTACAGTTACTTGATTCATGAGCAGCTTAGGAACTGCCGCCGTTCCTGCCTTACTGCTGTCTGGTTCACTTTTGTGAACGGCAGCAGCATTGTGGTGGTCTCAGTTTGCTGACTGGGAAAGTGGAGGATTCACATGGAATCACCCTGTGAGGGGAGAAAATTTCTCATTTATTAAATGTTCAGTGTCGTTCTAAAAACAGTTAATGATTTATCCCAAATAATAGCTTTATTTTAGTGTTGTATATAGACTTTAAATATTTTCCCGTGTGTTCTTCAATCAAGTCGATTAAGACACTTTGAGTTATGGTTGAATGACAGCACTCGCAGAGGAGAACTCTGATGAAATCCTTGCTGGCAATATTGAGATCGGGGTGGGAGGAATAACGTTTTGAAATCTTTTTCTTTATTCCGAAGTGATGGGATACACAGTCTATAAATGATAAATACTTCTTAAATGGGAAGGATCTCCCTGTCTCAGAACATGCTTTGGAAGGAAGAGAGAAGCAGGTGCTCTGCTAAGCTGCTGCCTCTCTGGAACGTCTGGTTCAATGTCTAGTGTATTTAATTAGGATGGGAGAAAACGATGAAATTATTCTATAAGCAGTGCAACTAATGAAGATTGGCTGCTTGCAGATTAATACCTGAAGTCCAAGCCCCTATTCCTTCCCTCTTGTACATGTTGAGGAGGTAACAGGCTGCCTTCCTGTTTGGATGGACAAACGGCAGCACGTACTGTGGTAGGCAACATAATGCCTCTCAAAGGGGTACCAGACTATGTTTAAAAATATCTTTCCCTCCCTGGAGAAATTATTTTGGGTCTGTCTTCTCAAGGCAGCATCTAATTTTCACGGTACCTATTGACAAATTAACACCTTTGAGATGTCTAATCTTCTGTCAAATCTGACTGACGTGCATTCACAGCTGGGGGGGAAAGAGATGGATGGATCAGCATATGCACTGACTGCATAAACCTCATTTCCATAGCAAGGCTAAAATTAATGTGGGCTCTGGCTTCCTGGCTCCTCCTGTGCATAAATATCTCATAGCAGGTCATAGCAGCACACAGCCTATGGTAAGATAATCTAGGGAAAACATCAGTGCTTTTTTTTTTTTTTTTTTGTCCCTAGCAATAAAGGACCTCGTGCTACCTACTCCGAGTGGCTGTCCAGGATGAGTGGGAAAGCGCAAGGCATCTCTCGATACCAGGCTATGTACAGGTAGGTTTTAAGAGAGAACTGCATGTCAAATACAGAAACGAGAGTGTGCATGCACAGAGTTGAAGAAATGTCAGAAAAAATGTGAAAAGAAAATATCTGTGTTACAATGCGCTGACTAGATCTGATTTTTGCCCATTTTACTGCTTGGTCTCCCTTGAGGAGGAGTTTAGTACTGCCAAAATCCCACCAGAGCGCAGGAA
>NW_010412363.1:61017-66136 GCF_000710305.1 Buceros rhinoceros silvestris
GTGTCTAGAAGCAGATGCTCCTCTTGAACCTTATTTTCTAGGTGTCCTGTTCCTGGTTAAGGAGGTAGGTAGGCTTCCTCAGAGACAGGGCACCTGCTGAAGCTGGGCAGAGAAAATCGCTGTGATTCATTGAGGATTTAAGAATATTTGATGGTTTGGGTCCCAACTTGAGCATCCTCTCCGAGGAACTTCCCCCTTCCTGCCTAGATGTAGCACTGGGGGCAGGAAGGGGGAAGTGAAGTTTCCAGTGGAGCATTTCTGACGAGCTCATAACCTGCTTCAGCAAGCGCCTTGCTTCTCGTTTAACGGAGTGCTTCTACTTCAGTACTTGTATTCAGCCCTGGACTGTGCTTTTGGAGTACATTCCCAATCACCCCGGCTCTCCTCGCATCACCTTACATCACAGAGCTGTCCCGTAGTGCACAGCTCAGCTTCTTTCAGCCAAAACTAGACTGGAAGGAGAGCATCCAGCACATTCCAGCTGCTCACGAGCATTCTCTTCCCAGGACCAGACATGGGCTGGGCCATCGCCATTGCCCTCCCTCCCCATGCACAGGTGGTATGGATGTCCCCAGCACCAGCTATTTAATTCTCGTACCTCCCCTTGTGCTGCGCTATTTTCTGGTGTCAGTATGGCCTCTCCGTGCTGCTGCAAGGTTTAATTTGGGCCTTAGCTTCTCTGCTTGGAAGAGACTGTCCAGCCAGCGAGAGCACAGTTGTATTGCTGCATTAAAACTCCACCCATCGACTTCGTTTGGGGGGAAACTGGACAAAACTATGTACTGTTTTGTATTAAGAAATGTCAGTCTTGGAAATAACTGTTGGGAGAAGAAGAGAGGAGGGGGTATTTTTAATAACAGATAAAAAATTTTGGGCAAGCGCTCTGTGTGATGGCCTGCTGCACTGTTTACCAGCATCATACACATCACGTACACATCTGAGCTTTTAATGTCTGGGGTGAGGGGGTGTCATTTCAACAGCTAACGTTATTCCTCCGTTAATTTTCAGAAAGGCAAGCCGTACGGAAACAGTTATGTCTTTCAAAAGCAGGGAAGGCAGCGTTCCAGAAGACCTGCTGCGGTAAGTGTGCTGCTGATGACTGCCCCTCGTGAGATGAACGTTGCTGTTTTACCTGTATGCAACAAGCGGCTTCTCTCCTGTTAAGGCGAGCGTTTGTGAAGATGAGTACGTCGCCTGAAGCCTTCCTGTCGCTGCGGTCCCATTTTGCCAGCTCCCACGCGCTGATGTGCATCAGCCACTGGGTACTTGGTATTGGAGACAGACATCTGTCCAACTTCATGATTAACAAGGAGACGGGTGGCATGGTGGGAATCGACTTCGGGCACGCGTTTGGCTCAGCTACGCAGGTATTTGTTTCCTAATTAATCGGTTACAGCTTTTGCATTTATTGTGTGCAACTACACGCGTATTCTCAGCGCTAAATTTGATGCTCCTCGTTTGCCATCGTTGTGGTGCAAAATAATCTTTACGAGTTATGGAATGAAGTCTCTGTTTCCAGCAATTCTCAGGCAAGCAGGGAGCTGTAGAGTTTCACGGAGGCTCTGGGTGGTGGTGGTGGTTTGTGTAGTTCAGCCTTGCTTTCGACCGCCGTCACTGAATACTCATGACTAGGGCTTTGACGTCAGCTTGGTCCTGTTCTACTGTGCTTCGCGTCATTTTCAGTTAACTGACGGAGAGTTTCCAAGCTTAAAAAGAACAAAATAGTTATTTCTAATCCTTCTGTTCCAAGACTTCTTAATTCTTGTTTTCTTTTGACTGTCCTCCCCCTTGGCTAGTTTTTGCCCGTGCCTGAGCTGATGCCTTTTCGTCTGACTCGCCAGTTTGTTAACCTGATGATGCCAGTGAAGGAGTGGGGTCTCATTTACAGTGTGATGGTGCATGCCCTCAGGGCTTATCGTGCGGATCCTGATCTCCTCATCAGCACAATGGATGTATTTGTAAAAGAGCCTTCTTTGGACTGGAAGGTGGGGTTTCTCCTCTTTCATTTTTCTTTGTGTGAAAATTCTTAAATTGTAATAAGGATAAAACTGATCAAAAGGGAAGAATTTCTTGATGATCGCTCTCAGTGCTGCTTTTATCTTTCTTTCTTTTACTGAGTTTCCAGAGAAACTGACCTTAAAGGATTTAAAATGACAGAATTCTCTACTGATGGACAAAGAATAGAAGCACGTGTCTGTGTTGCCAGTGTACTGTTCTTTATCTGCATGATAATCCTAAAAATGCGGGTATCTCTTGATCGCATTATGTCACGGCAGCAGCATAAATATTTTCAACTTTTGCCTTGAGCCTCATAAATTTACATAACAACACGATATATCAAACTAATAGTTTCAGAGAAAAAGTCTAAAAGCAGGTGCACTTCAGTAGCTCCAGCCATAAACTCAGTTTTAAGTCGGAGGCAGGCTAGGTGTCATTCTCACTGCTTTGCCCTCCATTGCTGCTGCAGTCAAGAGTCTTGACTTGCTGTGAGCTGGTGGCTTAGAGGTGTTTTTAAATACATGATTTGTGATAAATAGGGCAAACTTGTTTTCCCTTTAGAACTTTGAACAAAGACAGCTGAAGAAAGGAGGCACGTGGATGAAGGAAATAAACACATCTGAAGTAAACTGGTACCCGCTGCAAAAAGTCCGCTACGTCAAAAGAAAGCTCACAGGTGCCAACCCAGCAACCATCACGTGGTAAGATGCTCTCCCTTCGCTTTAAACTGCTCCTCCACGGAGAGCTTTGGCTCTCCCCTGTGTCAGATTCCGCTCCCTGCAGACAGAGCGGCAGCTGGGAAAAGAGAAGAGGCAGACAGGGCAAAATGTCAACAAACCTCCTGTCAGAATCGTCTTGGTCCGCGTACAAGCTCTCTGAATCGCCCTGCCAGCCAAAACACCAGATGAATTCTCCTGGTTAATGTTCTTGCTCCAGCTCAGGCCTCCTGAGCAGTTTTACTGATCCTGGCAGCACATGCACCCCCGCCCTGTGAGCCTGCTTAGCTTCTCACTCCTCAGAGGGCTGTTCTTTATGTTCGTCTCCCCGGCTTTTAGGCTAGGGGTAGTATGTGAATCAGCGTGCTTCTGCTGGGCGGTTGCCTAAAGCGACACCTGAAGCAGCGGTACGGCAGGCGTGGAGGTGAGCTGCTTCCCGAAAACATGAAATCCAAATCTGATGGCGTTCTCGAGTTATTTATGTCAGTCTAGTCAAGCCTGGCTCGAGCCAGAACGTCTTTAAAAGTTCAGTTAAAGTACAATTAATCCCTTCCATCCTCTCTTAAAAAGACATTTTGGATTAATCAAGGGGAAAAAAAAAAGGCAAAGAAAGCAAGTGAGTTTTAAAACCATACAAATACTGAAAAGTGCAGGACTTGGGAGAGGTCCCTTTCGCCGTCAAGACTGAACTGGAAAAGGCAGCAAAATACTTCTTGCAGAGGCAAATCAGGAGGGCAGATAAGGAGATGACAGCTTGGATGTGAACTGCTCCATCCTTCTTTCAGTGAGAGACCTTTTGTTCATGGCAATATGCTCTAGTAACTGGAGGACACCTGAAATGACCAGTCTTCACTGGCCAAACCTTCTACAGCTACTGAACAGTCTCCACATCTTGAAAAATAAAGCTGGGTGAATCGTGTTCAAGTACTGGTTGTTTGGGTTTTTTTGGTTGGTTTTTTTTTTTTCAAAATCCATCCTACAGATTTTTTGCTTGTTTCTTATTTTTGTGCTCTCAATTTCAGTGATGAGCTACGCCTGGGCTTTGAGAAGTCGCCTTCGTACCCCGATTTTGCAGCTGTGGCTCGTGGTCATGCTGATCATAACATCAGAGCCAAAGAGCCGGAGGACGGACTTTCAGAGGAGACCCAAGTGAGATGCCTGATCGATCAAGCGACAGACCCCAACGTTCTTGGCAGAACCTGGGAAGGATGGGAACCCTGGATGTGAGGGACTGCTCCCTAAAGCCCAGTCTGCCAGGAGGAGCATCCCCTAACACACAGCTGCAGCCCCCTCAGAATTTTAAGGCCAAAAAGGGAAAAAAGCTCTTAACCGCTTTTAGCATCTTGGTTAACTTGACTAATATGGAAAATCTTTTTTGCTGTATTAAAGCTGTATTCAAACTGATTTTTTTTATTATTATTAATTTTTTATATGGTTCTGTAATAAAGCAGCTTTGTGGTGTTTGTGCTAAAATCAACGTAGAAAGAACTGGAGAGGCTATAGAGAGCTTGAAGACTTATTTGAAAGGCTCTGAGCTCACAGAGAGGAAAGTCCAAGTTTGGACCCTGCGACCTGTAGGCATCCACATGGTGAAAGTCTGTGCTTTTGTCTTTTATAGAGACCTCGATGACAGTCAGCTGAAACCCTTCTGCAGACAAGTGTTATTTGAAATTAAAACTAGAAGATTTTCGTATCAGAAGTAACAGTGAAGATAAAATTAAACAGAAAAGAGCTTTAATACAGATACCACCAAGTGTCGGAATGGTCATTTCATTACTGGACAATGAGAGAGTGATGATGAGACCATCCAGCAGATCGTTCTAGAGCAATTAGAGGTTACACTCTGTTACCTCAGTCCTTTAGAAGTGCAATGCTCCTCGTGTTGTGTTAATTCCAAATTAGTTGTGAGCACTGTGAGCTTCTTGCCACAGCTGCAGCGCAGCACAGGTTCTGCTCCTGCCCTTTGGCATCTGCGGGTGCTGGAGCGGGGAAGCTCTGCCTGATGTGGCTCTTCCTCCCTGGCAGCCAGTGTTCAGGTAACGGTGGGGGCAAGTGCAGTGCAGCCCAGACGGCGAGGGAGAGAGTGAGTCCTCTAAAATATTACGGTTCTCTAGTACCCACAGTTCCTTGTAAGAGAGTTTCTATTGAGACTTTGAATAATTATCATAAACGGTGTAATAAAAATGAGTCTTTGCCCTTTCACTGCCTGCAAGCTTTCCCTCCTGCCTCTGTGGCAATGGGGCAGTCCTGGGCTCGCTGAGGGATGCTGCTGGCAACAGTCTGAGATGAATCTTTCAGCTGGAGAGCAGAGGAATCTGCCTCCTGGAGACAGCTCCGTGAACAATTTGGGATGGGGAAGACAGCTCGCTACGCCCTAATGAACAGGGAGGGAGCTTTTATATATA
>NW_010412364.1:0-6637 GCF_000710305.1 Buceros rhinoceros silvestris
GGCCAGAGCCGCAGGGCTCTCGAGGGCCGGTAGCTCTCTGTCCCGAGGGTCACCGTGTGCCGGTGTCCCTGGGCAGGCGGGGAAGCAGCGACGGGACCGTTTCCCCTGTGGGCGGGGCAGGGAGTGACCAGACGGGAGCTGACCCCTCGTGGGAAGTAGGTGCCTGCTCAGGCCCACCAGCTGCCTCCGATGGGTCGGCAGCTTCGTGTTTTACACGGTCTCTCGCCCGTCCAGCCTGGAGACGAGCAGCGCCAGGGGCATCTCGCCTGCCTGTACAAAAGCCTGAAGGGAGGGTGCGGAGGGGACCCCAGCAGGCTCTTTCCAGTGGTGCCCGTTGACGAGGCCAGAGGTGACGGGCACAAACTGACACACGGGAGGTTCCCTCTGGACATCAGGAAACACTTATTCGCTCTGAGGGACTGAGTACTGGTACAGGTTGCCCAGGGAGGTTATGGAGTCTCTGAACGTGGTCCTGGGCAGCCTGTGGTAGATGGCCCTGCCTGAGCAGGGGGCTGGACTAGGTGGTCTCCAAAGGACCTCTCCCACCTCAACCATTCTGACGCTGTACAGTTTTTTTAGGATAAATTATTTACTAGTAGGTTGTGATGTTTTAGGTAGTGCTGGATATTTGTGTTCTGTGGCACCGAGGTATGCAGGCTTGAGTACTTACAGACATCCTTTCTGTCACGGCTGTCCTAGGGCACGGGGTGTAACCTGGCATGCTGGACCACTCTCCTCTTGCTTTTCCTGGTTCGTTGGGTAGACTCCTCTGTTGCAGTTGCCGTGGTTGAATGCGGCCTGTCTGAGAGCCCTCTGATAAAGCCCTAGGAGTGGTGGGAGCTCTTTCTCTTGATACTGGGGACTTTCATCAGCCCTAATGACAGAAGTAGAAGAAAAGTAGAAGAGGAGTTGTAGGAAAATCAGCCCTTGGAAACATATTTGAGCAATGGTGGTTGTGTTTTCCCTTGTCCTTGTCTGTCAGAGTTACAAAAGGGAGGGATGAGGGCGAGAGAAGCTGCTGAACAAGCCCATGTGCTACCCTGCCAGGGCTGTGCCAGCCAGAGAGGTGAGGAGGGTGCAGGAGTTTGGTCCAGCCATCCACTCCGTCGCTGGCAGGCAAGCGAAGGAAAGGCCCTAAGCAGGGTACTTGCAAGAGCAATGGAAGTGAAGTCTTTCAGTGTCCTGACCAGGGACGGGATCCCGGTGGCTCCCCAGATGTTGTGTCTTTCAGTCACAAGAAATGAGTGACTGGTCGTTGTGGCCCACACAGCCTATCTGCAGTGGTCCTTGTGAAATAAAGGTGGTCATGGCTTTATGGTGATGTCAGCCCTGGGAGAAGCCTGGAATCTCACTGCTGACGGTTGCACTAAGAAACGGCTCCCGGATAACTCATGTTTGAGTTTAACTTCTCCTCTGTCCCTACCTTGGGTCTTGCATGAAGCTGCAGCATTCCGGGGGCATGCAGCCAGCCTGTGGTGCAGTGTCTGAGTCAACTGCTGTTTCCAGTATTGCTAACCTGAGTGATCAGATACTGTGACTCAGGTTAAAAACCCGTGATTTTAAAAATAGTATATTGTGGGTTCTGTCTGTGTGTCCTCAGGTGTAAAAGCCTTCAGGGCTTACATGTTTAAAATGTTGGGGCTTTTTTAGCACGGGTAAAAACTTAATTTCAAGAGGTTGAATTTTATCACTTCAGAAAAAGACTGAAAGTTAAAGATCCAGATATGTCTGTCTTGCCAGTGCAGAAGTCTTAGGACCCATGGCAGAGGTCAGACTTAATCTCCTTTTCCCTCGTAATTAAGATTAGCATCATGTTTACTGTGTCCAGGGCCTGTGCTCTACATGGCCATGTATCTGATGGGGTGGAACTCCATTCCTTAGCATGATATGCAGAAGCTTTGAACGAGTTAATAACTAGAGGTGCTTTGTATGGAGATGGAAATGACTAAGCATACCACATTCCTGAAGTGTTACTTACTTTGATATAAAATCTCGTTTAGTACTGCCCCTGTCTTTCAGGCATCAGTGTGGTAGAGTTTTTGTTCAGAAAAGCTTTACGTTTGTTCTGGAGCTGAACAGAATGGGAGTAGCAGAGAACTACTCTGGAAAGGGTCCTTGCTGCTCTGTTGGCTGTCCCCTCATCCCTCCAGGACTGAGCTGGCAGCTTCCCTAGGCTTCAGAAGACTGGAAACTGTCTTGTATTTGGCTACCAACACAGGAGGCTTGGAGACAAGGAGATCTCTTGAGTGGTTTAGATCTGCACGGCTCTTGTAGAAGGAGTGAAAGATTACTTCAGAATTGCATGGGCTTGCCAAGTCAGTGATTTGCTTGTCCTCCTGCCTGTTGTGCAGCAGGGTAAGGTAAGGTGGTACGTTAGTGCCTTTGTTTAGCTGTTCATCTGCCTGCATGACTATGGTAAGGGGAGTTGTGGGGTACCAGCAGCACCTGTGGTGGGTGGACTTGACCTCAGCATCAGAGAGTATTTTATTCTTGAACAGCACTGGCAGCATTCTCTCCTTGGGCACGTGGTTTCAGGAAACGGAATTGTCTTGAGATTTTGCATGGAAAACGCTTAGCATGCTCTCTGGCTTATGGAGTTGGAAAAAGAGTTGTGGTTTGAATGTGCCTTGTTCTGCTTTGGATAGATATGGCTGTTGCTGTAGGGTAGTTGCAGCGGCGTGAGAAAGGGGAAAGTTGCTTTTCTATCTGCTAATCGGGGCTGTGCAGACAGGGATGGAGGAAGGATGGCTCTGTTCTGGCTCAGAATGTTTTTGAAACAATGCCTATTTATAGGAGAAAGGGCAGGGGCCCCTTGCTGCCTGGAGCTGCCTGGCTGTGTGGGAAGAGCTCTTGCTAGGACACTCCAGTATCTCTGATGGCAAATTTAGGTCAGGGTTAGACAAGCAGAACATCAGACAGGTTTTTACTTGTGCAGCAGGAGAGCTCTTCTGGGAGGAGGAGTGCAAATGGACTCTTCTCCAGCCATTGTAACCGTCCCAGTCTTCCTGTGTGAAGCAGCAGCCATTCTGCTGCTGCCGACTCTGAAGAAGTAGATGTGGATTGCTTTCTACAGAAGTGGTATGGTATCTTGTGTCTTGCTGTGTCGCTGTTGTTTTGAGAGCTCTGGTAGAGACATAGTGCTGCAGTGGTTTGGCTCTTTGCTGCCCGAGGTGCTCTGAGCAGCGCAGAGCATCAGGAGAAGCTGAGCACTCCTGCCTGGCCTGCGTTGGTACCAGCAAGCAGCAGAGGGGCTGGCCGAGAGCTCTGCTGCAGACAGGCTGTGCTGCTGTGTTCCTGTGCCATGAAATTATTTCCTCAGATTTGGACCGTTGGGATCCCTGCCTGTATTTTGTTTCTGTTGTGCTGGGGGGTTTTTTGTTTGGTTTTTTTTAAGCCAGTGAGATCTCTACTTCCTCTGTTAGCCCTCCCAGATGTGTGCTACAGAAACAGGCTTGTGGGGAACATGCTCTGGAAGTCAGTCTTGAGCATGTGTTTTGAGGAGGAATGTTCTTCAGCAATAGCCAGAAATCAACTGGGAATGCCAGTGGTGTGTATGGCTGCAGCGCAGCTGACAGTTCTTCTCTTTTTGTCTGCAGGCCTCCTTGCAGATTGGCACCCAGGGGCTCTGGGACACTGTTGGGTGCTTTGGAGTCTCATGCCAGCTTGATGTGTGCGGGACACAAGTGGAGATGGGGAGTTTGTAAGCCCATTGGCACTTGCCATGCACCCGACAGGGTCAGTGGACAGTAGCTTCTCCCGCTCTGCTCTGCAGACCCTCTCCCGGAGCCACTGTCGCAACATCAAACAGAAGATCTCCCAGTGGGAGGGGAGGACACAAGAGTGCTCCAGCAAGGAGAGACAGCAGCTGAAGGCCTTTGGAATAAAGTATGATCCCAGCTGTGATGCTCTACCTAAAGTGAAGCCAGAACATACAGAGAAGGGCAGAAAGGTTGGGTCCAAAGATCCAAAGATCCTGGGTTTGGACTTCAGGGAAGATGCACATCGCTGCTTGCAGACTGATGACTGTGGTGACCTCAAGCCCTGTGCGTGCAGCTTAGCTCCCCAAACCAAGGAGAAAGGAAAATGGCAAGCAGACTTCCTGGATCCAGGGGTGACACTGCCCCCAGGGAACTTCTATACCTCACAGGCTCTGTGGAGTAAAGTAGATCCCCTTCTGCCTGGCAAAGCTCCACCAGTTCCCTTGGACCCTCAGAGGAAGCGAGGGAGCTGTAGCTCCACAGAAAGAGAACTTAAAGGAGTGAACTCTCTCTGCAGGGCAGAGAGGAGCTTGAAAAACATTTACTCTGAGGCTGAGGGGCAAGAGGAGGAGCCAGCTGCTGTCCCACCACCCAAGCCCCGCAGGACTTTCTGCTATCTTGCAGAGGAGGGTGCTAGTAGTCGTAGCAATGCCAGTGCTCCCAGGGAATTTCCTCTGCAAAAGCAGCATGGAGGAGACTTGGTGTCATCCTCCAACAATCCTGAGAAGAGAATAGCCAGCAGGAGGATCAGAGGAAGAACCCAGAGGTACACCGATCATCTTTCATGTCTGAAACGTTTCCTTGAATCAGTTTCTAGAAGGGATTAAACAGCTTGCTTGCTACGATATCCTTGTGGAGGTGCTAGTACTGGTGATGGGGAGAGGATATTTCTGGATTAAAGTATCCCCTTTCCAGCACTGTGTATGTACTGCTTTTGCTGCTGAGAATCTTGCAAAGAAGGCTAAAATCTCCACACAGATGTCAGTCCCACACCTTCAAACAGAGCTGAGTGACAATATGCTGGCCCCAGGGAGAGTGCTGCCTGCTTCTTGCCCTGAGCTTGTCCTCAGCTGCAGTCTGCGGATTACGGAATAGCTTTCTCTTGGGGCAGTGTGGCTGCTAAATGTTCTGGGTTTCCTGCAAGCAAATGATTCTCTTGCTGCTTAAAGTCAGAGGTTGTCTCACTGTTGTAGTTGTTGTGGCTTTTCTTCCCTCTTCCCTGTAATTCATGTAACAATTTTGAAGTGCACGCCGAGTCTATGAAAATGCAAACTCGCAAATGTGATAACACTCTTAGTGTAAGCAGTAGGGCAGGTCCGGTAGAAAGCGGTGCCCTAGTTCTGAGCACTGCTGCAAGTGTGTAGTCTGCAGAATGTTTGGGTTCCTGCCTCTGTGACAGTATGGGTCTCGCCATACCTGCTTGCAGTGTGCTTGACCATGGAGCCTCCGGCTTAATTTTTAATTTAAAAATCTCCCAGAGTCAGTAAGTAGGAGTCGCTTGGTGTGCCAATTTTGGCTGGGATAGAGTTAATTTTCTTCACAGTGGCTTTGTGTGGTGCTGTGTTTGGGATTTGTGATGAAAATAGTATCTACAAGACATCAGTGTTTTAGTTACTGCTGAGCAGAGCTCATGCAGGCTCAAGGCCCTTCCTGCTCCTCACACCACCCCACCAGTGAGCAGACTGGGGAGGGCACAAGAAGTTGGGAGAGGACACAGGTGGGGCAGCTGACCCCGACTGACCAAAGGGATATTCCAGACCTTATGACATCATGATCAGTAATAAAAACTGGGAGAAGGAGGATGAAGGGGGGACATTGAGCATAATGGCGTTTGTCTTCTCAGTCATCGTTATGTGTGATGGAGTCTGGCTTCCCTGGAGATGACCGAACACCCACCTGCCAAGGGGCAATAGTGGATGAATCCCTTATTTTGCTTCGCTTGACTGGACAGCTTTTGCTTTACCTATTATACTGTCTTTATCTCAATCCATGTGTTTTCTCACTTTTTCCCTTCTGATTCTCTCCTCCATCCCACTGGGCGGGAGCTAGTGAATGGCTGTGTGGGGCTGGGCTGCCAGCTGGGGTTAAACCTCAACACCTGGAAATCAGAGAGTCCAGAGTAGAGCACCCATGTGCTTGATGGCCCCAGGGAGGACCATATTCTGTGTGGACTGGAGACAGCAACTCACTGGTACATGCAGGTGCCTTCAGAAGAAGTTACACTGGTTTTCCTCTAGGAAATCTTTTGAGTTTGAGGACATCCAGGGCTTCCGCAACCAGATGGCAACCACCAAGTCCCACAGACTTCAAGAAGAGAAAAATGGCACTACAGGATCCAGACTCGTCTACACACAGTCAGAAGACAACATCTACGAGGACATTATCTGTATGTGCCTGTGCTTCTGGGGGGTGCACTCACTTTATTTAAGGGTAGCAAATTTTCTGGGGAGGGAGGAATGAAGATGAGAATGCCTTGAGGCCCTTTCCAGCTCTGATTTTTAAGATCTTCCCATGGGGTGTTCTTTGTTGGTGTGTGTAACTACAGTTATACCTGATTTCAGATGTCATGGAAGGTTGCTAGAACTGGCCTGTGCTAAACTGATGTATTAGCTCTTCAAATGCTGTGCTCAAGAGCTGCACATGGATCAGTGTGAACACTAACAAAATCGGCTGCTTTGCAATAGTTCTGCTTTCTCTGCAGTGATAGCAGCGTTTTGTTTTGCCAAGTCTGTGTACAGCTGGCCAGGTTGATGGTGGTGGGTTAGAAGGATCTTTTGAGTGCTGGGAAACTAACCAATTTTAACACAGGTCTCTCTCAGACCCTGTTAAATCTTGGCAGTCAGCTGCACGCTCTCCTTGCTTACATCCCTTGCAGGAAT
>NW_010412364.1:6724-13256 GCF_000710305.1 Buceros rhinoceros silvestris
CAGGAATGCAGGACTTCATCTCCTTTCATAAATCCCCCAGTCCAATGCTTTTTCCAGGTCCTGTAAAAGAGAACCCCTATGAAGATATCAGAGCACTGCCATTACCCCTGTGGAAGGTCCCATCTGTCTGGAAGCTACCACCGCCCCGGAGCACCAGTAGGGCTCCCAAGGTAGGGCAAGGGGATTAAATTGCCATGTGTTTACAGGAGTCATCCTCACAAGGGCCCTATTTTGTGCTCCCCTCTGGCCCCACGTTTTTAAGCTGTTAAGGAGCAAAAGAATAGGAAGAAGAGAGTGTTGTTGAGATGCTTGTGCATGTAGGGTGGGGGTGGGGTGGAGAGCTTGGTAGAGCAGGAGGGTGCAGGAAGTTCATCATTTGTAATCTGACTCCTTTCACTCTGAGCTTGGACCAAAGCTTAATCCCATGTTTAACCTCCTCCTCTGATTCTGTTTCCTAGCCTCCCCCAAAACCCCCCTTCCTCAGTCGCAAGACTCTTGAGCTAAAGCCCTCCCAGACAGGTTTCCAAGGGAAAATGATGAAGGACACAACCCTGCCTGTCACACTGACCGAGTGGAAGCTGTTCGGAGCAGTAGAGGCTGCTAGCAGGAGAAAGAACATGCCCTGGGTGAGATTTAAACATGGAACATTACATCTTGCGTGGCATTTCAAACTCTTGCTGCTTCATCTAGCACTTTCTAAGCGCTTTGTAAGTGGTGATGGAGCTGTGAATGCTGGTTAGTACTACTGTATGTGTGGACAAGTGACCCTGCTCTAACCATTTCCCTTCCAACTAGCAAGGACAGGTGTTTGGGGATCAAAAAACAGAGGGCCACTTCTAGCTGGGGCAGCAGTGGTTTTGTGGCCAAGAATCTGCAAACAGAATACCAGGTGTTGACTTGGCAATTGGTGCTGTGTTTGAATACTAGCTCTTTCTCGTGCTTTGTCTTTTCAGCCTTGTTCCCACTGCTTCTGTAAAGCTTAGTGGTGCTGGGTTTGTGCTGAATCTGGTGCAGGAATGAGAGGAAGCTCTCTGTGAGTTAAAGGGCCTCTGTACAATTGTGTGTACATGTCTCTTGCTCCTGATGACTTTGCAGGCTGACCTTTATGTTCTTGCTGCAAGCACTGTGTTGTTCGATGGCTGACAGTGTGGGGCTGCTGAGAGGAGCTGGCTGGGCCCTCTGTTCCTTGGCATGTTGGAGTTCTTGACTTGCCGTCAGCAACATACCCTTGCAGCGGTTGCATAGGCTAAAGGTGAAGAGCAGCTTTTAGGGATAAGCACATTTTCACAAAGCCTCCCCTCTGCTGCTTCTGGCCACTCCCTCCTGCCTGTGTGCAGAGGCAGATATGTTTCTGAGGCCAGAGCCTTGAGGAAGGCTTTTAATCCACTTTCACGACAGAGGACTCTGTTATAATTCCCATTTGATGCAGTGGGGATCTTTCTAGATACTAGTTTTGATTACCAGCTTATGTCCCTCAGTGAAAAAACGGAGCGTGTGCTCTAGAAGGACAGCTGCAGCTACCGCTGTAGTGGAACTTTGTGCATAGGCCTCAAATTCCAGATGTGGTAATGGCAACAACTTACTTTAGCCATGACAAAATCATTTAACTTCTGCAGATCTTTATTTCATGTGAAAATTTGGCATATTTGCTCAGATTGCACAAGTTTGTGAGGTAGAGTTGGACAGCTGCAGAATACTTTTCAAACTTTAAGTACCTTAGATTAACAAGCAACTTCTGTATATCTTTTTAAACAAACTGTAGGGCTGGAAAACCAGGAAAGGGATGACAATATTATTAAAATGCTATGATGGAGAGTATCTTTCATTTGAAGGGGGAAAATAAAATATTCTCCAAAAGCAAACCTATTCCAAAAATCTGGAACAATTTACATACAGGAAGCACACTTTACTCTTTTTGCTCACAAGGAATTGAGCCAAGATTGCTCGAGAGACTGAGAAAAAGTTTGGAGTCTAGAAAGAAAAAACTTACTTATTGCTTAAGAAACACATAGCTGCCTTAAACACACCCAGTATCTTTCCCTGGTGACTCAACTGCACAAAAACCAGAACAGAAATGGAAATCCTCTGGTTAAGGCTGGATGGTAGAGGGGAAAGAAGGCAGATTTTGCAGAAGCACTGCTTTGTGCTGTGCG
This sequence comes from Buceros rhinoceros silvestris, assembly GCF_000710305.1. Classification (NCBI taxonomy): domain Eukaryota; kingdom Metazoa; phylum Chordata; class Aves; order Bucerotiformes; family Bucerotidae; genus Buceros; species Buceros rhinoceros. Next base: position 8,878 of record NW_010412364.1, read on the forward strand.
CTGGTTTCTTCCCTGCAGCCTCATCGTGTAGGAGGACTTGGCTAATGCAGAAAATGGGGATAAATAGAACTGAAAAGGAGAAGAGCTTAAGCCTAGTTTGCTGAGCTGGGGATAAAGGCTTGAGCTGAAAAACAGGTTTTCTTGCTGAATATGTTCTTTTTTATGCAGTATTTTTGGAGACAAATTGCTGGGCCCCACCCTCCTACATCAAGTAGTGAATTCTTAACTTGAGACAAGAATGAACTTGACCTGCTTACTGTATTTGGCGTAAATTGTTCTTCACAGTGAAGGGATAGCCGTCTTTGACAGGCACAATCAAGGAGCCCCTGCAGCAGTGTTGACCTGGCAGCTGGGGTAGAGTCCAGAGGGACCTGTGACAGGAGTAAGGTGAAGCATTAGGACTTGGGTTTTAAGGCCCTTGTGACCGGTGGAAGAAAGGTCAACAGCGTCGACTTGGAGCATCTAAATGCTGACCCTTCTTTCATGCCTGTAGCTTTGTCTGCATTGGGCTATGTATTTTTCCAAATTTTTTCTTCCAGTGGACCAGGTCCGTGGTGTCCCTGCTGCACAGACCCATTATTCTGGCACACTGTTTTTCTTCACCTATGCAAAATAAAGTACTTATTACTTTCATTTTGGCAAACTATCCTGGGACAAGGGCTGTGCTTACAGCAGCCGTGTTCTGTGCCCAACATGGTGCTTTGGAGAACTGGCCTTAGCTGTCTGACAGCCACTGCAGCAGCAAACTTAAAAAGACAAGCAAACAAACAAACCCCAAGCTACATTGAGAGACCCGTTGTTTTTCTGGGCTTGGAAAGAATTTAAATGCTTGAGAGCATGTGGAGTTCAGAGTACTTTGTGGTGGAGAGTTTGTAAGATTCTTGCAAGTGCCTTTGCAGTTGGCCTCTCTAACAGAAAATGGAGAGCCAGTGCCAGACAATTTGCTGCTTCTGCTGTCTGTTTGTTAAGCGGTGTATGATAACTTCCAGAATGCTTGTACAGTTTGGTGTCGGCTTTGAGTTGTGCTGACAGTAGTCTCTCTCTTGTAGCAGAAATTCTGTGCTCATTCATTAGCCACTGCACTGTGGTGAAAGTACTCTAGCAAGTACTCTCTGAGCCAGGCGCCCTGGCAGGGCCTGAGCAGCCTTTCCCAAGCATGGTGGTGCTAGGTGACAGTTGGGCTGCAGTCCTCTGGGCAGCTGGACCCTTTTTCTGGACCCCCGCATTAACTTCTGCTTCTGCTTTGGATTTCAGCTGGTTTTAAAAATACAGGAGATCTTTGATTCTAAGCGTGGAAAGAAGAGGGTAAAGTTGCTCAGTCCTGCTGGGAGAGAAGCGCCTCCAGTGAAAGGTATAGAGGCCTCCAGCACCATTCTCTTTGCTGTGAGCCTCTTGAGTGGCACAATTCCTGCATGTCCTGGGGTACTGCTAGCAGGCCAGGCACCACCACCTCCTGCAGCTTATGCTGGGCTCACTCAGCAGTGCTGAACCCAGTGGCTTGCAGCTGGAATTGTTGAGTTTTCAGCACTGCTAGGACTGGGAACACTTCCCTAGCCCAAGCCTAATGCTGTCACAAATGGAAGATCTGTCGCTATGATCTGAGTCTGAAAAGCTGGGCTACTGGTTAAAAGTGCTTTTTCAAAAAAAGCAGAACAAGTCCACAAATTGCCCACAAAACCACGTGGTAGGAGAACTACCTTTGACCACTCTATTCATCACTTTTGTGACTCTAAAGTGGTTATTTTTATGCTCTTCTGATTTGTAGCCGTGGTATGGCTGTCCAGTTGACATAAGGGTGGTTTACTGGAAACAGTGCCTCGATATCAACTTCGCTTATCGAAATCTACTGTTGTAACACATTTGCCAGTTCAGGCTGTCGTTGCTGATGCTTTGAGCAGGAGAGGTGGGCAGCCCTAAGTGATGTTGTTCTGATGAGTTTAAAGTTCTCTCTCTTTCCCAGCTTTGGGTGTTGCCCGTCTTCCTTCTGCATAGCTAATAAGTGAAAACTATTTGTGTTTCAGGTGAAACCAGCGGGAATGAAAGTGACATGGAAAATCAGCCAAAAAGTGAGTGAATGGCAGGGGCTGGCCCTCTCCCCTTAGCGCTACATGTTAGGCTAAGGCTGTAATGGGATAAACACACTGACTAGGTGTGGCTTCTGCTGAATCAGAGAAAGTGACTGTCTAAGGGGCAGCGTGGCTCCCAAGGCTGTGACAAATCAACCTCTACTTCTGCCACTTCCAAGCCCTTGAGGTTTAATCTGCTGGTTGCTAGAAGTAGATTCATTTTTGGGTTGCTAGAGTCACACTTAACTAAAATATGTCTTGTGGGAAATTGTCCCTGGATCACCGTTGCTGCAAACACTTGAAGTTATGTTCCCCCTACTTGCTTCCCTTGGTTCTCTTCTCTATGTACCATGTTGTGAAATGCCCTTTCCTCTGGGGAGAAATCACTTGGTTATTCGTCTGGTCCCAAGTTCGATCACAGGGCCAAACCACAGCCGTGACATATCTGCTTGGTCTGAGCTGGTGTGGGAAGGACCAAAGGGGTCTTAGTTTCTATGCTGGTAAGGTTTGAATGTTAAATGGTAATGGGTGGCCAGCAGCGCTGATGAGTGACTCTGTCATGTCTCTTAGCCAGCATCTAGTAAAAAGGACCAACGGAATTGTTTCAGATGTTTCATTTACCTGGAGGGAAGCATACAGAAGGCCTTAAGTTGGAGTGAATAGTGAAGTTCCACTTTTTTATATTAAGGAGAATAATGGAGAGTGAAGAATCTCTGCAGAAATACAGTGATCTAAGAGTTCTTTCCAAAGTGTCCAGAATGTGTCATGGTGCCTGGGTCACAGGAATTTCTTATTCCAGAGTGCTGTGCCTGTGCTTGTAAGTCTGTACTGCCTGTCAAGACATCCCAGCCCGGAGGTTTCTTGGCAAGGAAACTGGCTCTGCTGCTCTTGAATGCCCAAGCTGCTTTGCCTGAGGCTGGGCAGTTACTGAACTGGTGGAGCTGGGCTTCTCACAGCTGGTCTTCCCTCATCGTTACCACAGCGTGTTGCTCTGAGATGTGAGAAAGAATGTCAGGACAGCAGGAGAATGCTAGATGTGGGTCACGTGGGGTTTGCAGAGCTGCTGCAAGGCCAGTGCTTGTCTGTCTGGAACAGCTCTGTCCCTGAGAAGCTGATGCAGGAGTCTGTAGAGCACAGCAGTGATGTTAGGCAAATGCACCCATCTCTATTCCCCCTTCTAAAGCTGGTGACAAGTCATCTTCTGTGACCTGTAGGTGTGTGGCTACAGGCTGATTTTGGATTTGTTCCTTTCTTCAGATCGACACAGGTGCCTGCTGCAGGTGCAGTCAGCCTCCAAGAGGAACCCACACTACCAGACTTTGGAGAGGGATTTGATAGAGCTTCAGGAACAGCGCCTGTTTGAGCTGTTTGTGGTGGTGTCGCTGCACAAGAAGGCATCTGAGATGATGTACACCCCACAGATCATACAGCAGTTTCCCAGCAAGGTAGGAGCTGCATGGAAATCTGCTCACAAAACACACTCAGATGTTGTTCATCTCCTCGCACAGTGTGTATTGCTTCCTAAGCTCTATACTGGCAAAGCTGGCCCACTGGTGAGGATACACTGGAATATGAAGCACCTTGCTCTGTTACAGACCTAATGTGTAGTGTTGGGCAGTCGTTGAATATCTTTCTTGACAATGAGTTTGCTGTCTTTTTTTTTGGAACTAGGAAGGCTGCTACTGCATTTCTAGTTGCCTGGAAATACCATAAAGCCATGCTGTATTGTGACACGCTGCTGAGGCAGCTGAGGAGAGGAAAGGGAGTGTAGTGCTCTGTTCCCAAAGCTGGCATGACCTCATCCTGCTGGTCTGTGATTTTTAAACAGGGAATGAAGCTGTTTGACTGATGGTGCATGGGAACTAGAACACCAGGGCTTTTATGCCTATTTATACTGTTCTGAGGAAAAAAAAAAAAGACAAAGCTATGTGTACTAGTCTCCGAAAAAGCAGAGGAGAGCTGTGGAGGTTAAAGTGCTGTAGCTAGAACAAGCCATTTGAAATAAGCTTGCTTTCTGTCTGTTCAGCCCAAACGGATGACAAGATCAACATGTGACTCTGAATTATGACTCAGTGTACACAGCAGTAACTGTGAAGCTGAGAGCATGGAGCCTTGGTGCTTGCTTCTGTGGTTCCAGATTGAAGAGAATACTCACTTGTCACCATCTGGGCTTGACCTGCTGCCTTCCATTGAAAAACTGAACAAATTCTAGGTGTGCTGTCAGGAGTAAGCCAGAGATTATTAAGGAAGCTGCATGTCATCCAAAGAGAGGCGATGTCAGATTCATTAAGGGAGGTTTTGTGGGACTTCAGC
>NW_010412364.1:13389-20830 GCF_000710305.1 Buceros rhinoceros silvestris
CAGCAGGACTCTTAGTGTCCAGCTGTGTAAGGGATTTATGTGCGAGTAACCCTAGTGTCTTAAAGGTGTAAATGTTTTGGATCCATAAAAGGAATAAGGGACTGCAGCCAGAACGAGTGCATAGTATTAATTTAGTGGGTAAAACCGAACATACATAAATAATATCTGGAAAAAGTGCAGACTTCAGGGTGTCAGGGTGAAGAAAGGAATGTAACCAGATTTAGCTTTTCCCTGGAGCACCCTCTCAATCTGTTCACCGCCTTTGAGAAGGGCAGTGCATTGTTCTTTTCTGCTGCCCTAGCAGACAATCAGACCCAGCTGTACCATGTGGCTCTTTACTGGCTTTTATAAACACACTAACAAACCAAATTATTTTCTTGGTGTTTATTTATCCTCTGCTTGAAGTGTTCTGATGAGCGACTTTATACAGGTCAGGCTCTCATGTTGGGATTCTGCAGGAAGTATTGCCCAGTAATTATTGTTCTGATGGTTACAGATTTGTCTGCCTTCTTAAAATAGCCTTACTTCTAAGTAATTTGCTTGTCACCCTCTTCTTTGGGCTGCATGCCTAAGGACATCAAAGCTTTTGTACAACTATTACTCTGTGAAAATGCTGTACTGTTTTCCTACTGCTCCTTCATGCTGTCACAGCTTAGGACACTGGAATAGCCCAGATGCCTTGACTGAGAGTACAGTGTCTAAAATCAGCTTTATGCAATAAACTTCCCTTTTCTCAGGGGCATTTTCCACTTAAATGGGATCTCTCTTATTTGAAAACCTTCCTTTTGCCCCTTCTTGGCAGTTTTGAATATAGAAAGTTGTCCTGTAGTCTTTGAGGGATTTTGCTTGAGCCCCAATGGTAACGGGAACGTGTGATTCAGATGCACTGTTCTTGCAACTGAGTCACGAGCAATCAGCATGTCACCAGCTGAACGCATTCCCGTTCCTCTTACTGCCTTCAGATATCCTAGGAATAGAACCGAGCCAAGTTGACACATCGTTTGGGTGGTCAGTTCTAGCTTCATTCTGCAGTAAACTTGGCCATGCTTGTAAATCCTTACTCGGTGCTTACCGAGACCAGCTGGGTAATTTTACAAAGGTTCAATCAGTAGGAAAGATGCAAGAGAGAACTGGGAATCTGTTATAGTCCGAATATTCTCTTGTAATTGTGCATTAGCTCTCTGATGGTTCAGCATTTGGAAGCGTTGGGAAGTCACTGTCTCCCATGGTTTTAAATGCTGCAGCTGTGCACCACGTTTCGGTGACTTCAAATGCATGTGTTACCCCTCCAGCCTGAACATCCCTTCAGACAATCAAAGGATACTGAGGAGAGGCTAAAGGTCATTCCCAAATTCTGCTTTCCAGATCCCAAAGACTGGTTTCCTGCATCAGACCTTAAAAGGTAAAGACTTGTTTCTGAATACTCATGCATGAAACAGGCAATGCTGAAAGCTTAGGTCTGTGCCAGTTTCCTGGACCACTGGAACTGCAGCCAGAGCAGGGGGTCTTCAGCATGACCAGAAACAGAATGACTTGTAGTTTGTGTGCTGTTTGTCAGTCTCTTCCGTGAACTGCATGGTGAATTTAACCTGACTGTCCTTTGGTTCCTCAGTGAAACATTTTCTTTTGTGTTGACGGGTGAGGATGGCAGCCGCTGGTTTGGGTACTGCAAGAAACTCTTGGTAAGCACCTGTGTATTGGGTGGAGTGTAAAGAAAGTGTTGATAAATGCACAGTCAAGTGCAGGATGTGAATCAGCAGTAATTTCCTAGATGAGTAGAATAGTGCCTGGGTTGCTGCTGGGGTTATCAGCCCTTCGAATGCATAGGGGAAGGAGAATGGTGATGTCCAGCAATACAGAGAAATGGACTCTGGGTGTGAAACACAGCTCCTGGAACTGGTCATTCCTCAGGGATCTTTTAAGTCAGAACTGTGGAGGGAACTACAGCAGAAGGAACGCTGCGATTCAGCTAGGTTCTTTATTGCATCCCTGTTCCTGGCATAACTGTTCCTGTTGCCTTCCAGCCAGAGGGGAAAGGGAAGCGCCTTCCTGAGGTATACTGCATTGTGAGCCGCCTGGGCTGCTTCAACCTCTTCTCCAAGGTGAGGTGGGGAAAGCCTGTTACTCCTTATTGGACTTGAGTCTCTGACACCCTGCAAACTCCAGAAAGTAACTGGATGCTTCTGTCCAGTCTAGAATTACTTAATGATTGTAATGCATCCCAGCAGAGTGGTGGTTTCACGCCACCTTTGCTTTGACAGGGCAAATAAAATTGTATTAGTGCTGAGTCTTGTCAGCCGAAACACAGACGACTAACTCCTTCAGTAAATTGTCATCAGGAAGTGGCTTCTAACACCTGATATTACTGAAGGTGCCCCTTCCTCCTCTTCTTCCATGACTTGGAAATGGAAAATCAGTTTAAGGGGGGCAGGGGGAGGAGATCTCAGCTTGTTTCTCCTAGTACCATGAGGAGAGTAGATAAAGTGGTAAAGACTGGGGAAGGCTGCTGCAGGTAAAGAGCAGCTGTTGCAGAAGACTACAGGGGCAAGCTAGTGATGAAAGCTGATTTCTAATGGTTGGAGCACAGAGAGAACAGCGTTTCAGAAAGATTTCTTGGGGAAGAGGATGGAGTGTTGTTTTTCTGACCCCTCTGACTAGTTGTGAGAATTTGAATACCACATACAAGACATTTCCTTGCAGTAGCAAGAGACTGGATTTGAGAACGGAGAGGTGCACTCACAGTATCTAATGGGTATCTGTTCCCTTTTGATTGTTCAGGCATTTGAGAGGAGCTTTCACAGGGATCCCAGGCGAGCAGGGAGAGGGCTGTGTGTCTGTGTTGGAGCCTTCATGTGTAGCTGTGGCATGGGATATTCTAACAAAGGCTCAGATCTCCTCTGGCTCACCAGTGGGCATTGAGCCAATCCTGCTGTATTTGCTTGCAGATTTTAGATGAAGTGGAGAAGAGGCGAGAGATGTCCCCAGCCCTAGTACACCCATTTATGCGTAGTGTGATGGAGGCGCCTTTCCCTGCTCCCGGACGCACGATTGCTGTGAGGAGTTTCCTGCCAGGAGCAGGAAATGAGGTAAGGGAAATCAGGAACGGCTTTTCGGTGTCAGTGGTGTCTCTGAGGCATAGAGGCACTCTGCAGACTCACTGTAGAGTGATGCCGCCTGTAAGTAATTAGTCTGAAGGTAATGTCCCGAAGTCCAAAGGGAGGCTGTTGGAGAACCTGGCTTCTGGTTGAATCATCAGCCATACAAGTGATTCCCTGCTTTTCGAGGAAGAGCTGCTTGGGAGTCCTCTGCAATGCCCTGTGCCGACTGCCCAGGCTGCAGGCTCCACGCGGGAGGAGCCACCAGCTCTGCGCTCCAGACAGGCTGCCCTTGTCCGGCCTCGCTCTGTGCTGGGGCTTTCTTCTCCAGCTCTCTTACTCTGTGCTTGCCCCTCAGGTGATGGAACTCTGCCGTCCACTGGATTCCCGACTTGAACATGTTGACTTTGAATGCCTGTTTAAGTGTCTCAGTGTCTCTCACATGATTCGGGTCTTTGCCTCTCTCCTGCTGGAGAGGAGAGTGATCTTTGTTGCTGACAACTTGAGGTAAAAAATGTGTCTGAGTGACTCGTTCTTTCTGAGGGATATTGTTTTTTCTTCTGCATCTGGGCCTGTTTCATGTGCAAGCTTCCACACAACACGTGCATGCTTAGAATTTGGAGTATGCTGTTCACTCAAGAGGAGAGAAGGGTTTCCTTTACCTCTTTAGTCTGGGTTGATGCTATTCCTAGCTCCCTGTAACTGACTTTAAAAGTGGATGCATAGGGCTTCTGCTGATGCATAAACAGTGTATGTGAATTACCTTTTCCCTGAGCATTTCTAACCTGTGTCTGTAGCTGAGTCCTGAACGAGACACTGACAGGCCACTCTGTGCTTCTCTTCCCTTTCTAGTACTCTGTCTAAATGTGGCCATGCCGCAGTTGCAACGCTTTATCCCTTCACTTGGCAGCACACCTACATACCAGTCCTACCAACTTCTATGATTGACATTGCGTGCTCTCCGACCCCATTCCTAATTGGCATTCTTTCCTGCTCATTACCACAGCTCCAGGACCTGCCCATAGAAGAGGTGAGAACTGGGTGAAGCACAGTGGAGGGGCAATGTCAGTGGTATGAGGCTGACCTCTCTGGAGTTCTCTCTGTGGATTCGGTCTTAATGTGAACTGTTAAACTTTTCTGAGAGGGTTGGTGAACTTGCCAGATACATGTCAGGATGGTCCATTATAAGAAAGATAAATACTACTCACTGTTCCATAGACAGGCTGCAGTTATGCAAAACTTGTGTTTCGTGTGTGAAATCCCCTGCCAGTGGGGACATTTTAAAAAAAAGAAAAAGTGTTTTCTTTCTGTACAGTGACATACCTTATTATGAGAGTCAGTGTGTTCTGTACATCTTTCCCCAGGTTCTGATTGTTGATCTTTGTGCTGACAAGTTCTTGAAAGAGGTGAGTGAAGTAACAGTACCAGTCATTCATGGTTATATTCCAGGAAAAGGCATCAGTGAAAGAAAATGAAAACAAGAAATCAGCAGAAGCTAGTATTCATAGGTAGACTCCAGTGGCTGGAGCATTCCTTTTTCATCAATATTGGAGGAAACAGGCTTACAGATCCTTGTTACAAGGCTGAGGCTGCACGAGGTGCAGAGCCCTGTGAAGCCAAAGAGGCTGCTTACCTGACCCGAATTTAAAAACAGCTATTTTGTTGGTTCACTATGTGAGGTGGACCACTAAGATTCTTTGCTGCTTTCTATGTACTCATTCTCTGCAGGGCTTTCTCCTCTCTCATCTGACTGGAGTCTGTTTGTTGGTTTGGGCTGTTCTTTTTTCCAGGAGTGATAGTCTAGGAGACAAATTACCACAGTTCATTTGTGGTTCTCTGCTGAACTTGACCTAATGGGCTTCTACATCACCAGAGAAGCAGCTATAAACATACTGGAGTGTCACTAGTTCAGGAGGGTATTTGCATCTCATTTTCCTTGCCTTACTGTTCTGTTTTGCATTGCAGCCTGCAACCGGAGACAGGTATTAAAGAATCAGATTTTTTTAACCATAATGTTGAGACTTGTCTTATTTTCTCTAACAGACTTTGGTTGTTCTTGTGTGTTTTATCACTGGTATAAAAAGCCTCAGTCTGTGTTGTGGATATAGCACGTTGTTCTGTGTTGGCCAGTTGCATCTGTGACTCTGATAGTTCATAGTCTGAGGGTGCTGAGCAAACTTCTTTCATTTTTGTGGCTAGAAGACAGGTGTGTTGTCTCCACCAATACATGCCGTAATCACACCCTCTAACTGCTTTAGGCACGTGACAAGCGTGTCTCATCTGCTCACCATGAGAAGGTTCTACTGATGAGAGCTGTAACACAAAATGCTTTCCACTTTTCTCTTTAGGCATCAGATGAAGATGAGATCCTGCCTCATAAACTCCAGGCTGCACTTGTACAAGTCTTGGAAGAACGAAGTCAAATCTTGTCACATGAGCCGAGTGACACACAAGGTGCTTCTATGGAAATGTGTTCACATTAGCAAATCTCTACAGCTTCCATGTAGTTGATATAAAAATGAGCAAATGGAAAGAAACGTTAAGAAGTGACATCTTAGAAAGCTGTTACTGAGAACATCTTTCTTGTGAGTGTGGTAGGAAGGAGCTTGGTGTCCTAACAACTGTTCCTCTTTCCACAATCATTATGTGCTGAGCTCTTGCGTTCTTTGGGCCAAGTGCAACAGTTCACATGATTTGAGTTTTCTTTGATTTTTCTTAAGTGGCAGTGAGAACATTTTTCTTAAACAGAGAATGTAGCACTTTCTGTAATTCTGTACTTTAGAGGGTAATCTGACAGATCATTTTCAAAGTTGAACTGCTTTATACAGAATCCATCAGATAAATAAGTGTGAGATTTTAAAAGGCACTGAGTAGTTTGAGAGAATGGCATCAGCAAGTTATGCCATTCCAAACACATCAGAAGTAATGAAGCTCGTTTTCCAGTGGATTCACGTTCTGTAATTTGCCTCATTCTTTAAGAGAATTAAACCTAGAGTGTGATGAGCCTTACAGCTTGTTAGACACTAGATGTTTGATGGGGAAAAGAAATTACGAATACGGTAATTGCTGGAAAAGCTTTAGAATGGAACCTGGCTCAGCTGCAGCAGAAAGCTGACATGGGAGAGAAATCTCCGTGTTTGAGCTGTGGCTTCTTTCATACCTGAAACTTCATAGTCCGAGACATCCAGCCAAAAAAGTAGCTGCTGCTCCTCTTTTAGAAGAGGAATGACCAAAGTGATGAATGATGTAGAGGGAAATTTCCCCTCCGTTGTCCCCTTCGCAGGTGACGTGTCTCTCAACTCCCTGGTCTCTGAAGCTTTTGTGCAGTTCTTTGTGGAGATCGTTGGGCACTACTCCCTGCACATGAGTGTCACAGAAAAAGGAGAGCGGGTGTTTCAGCGCGAACTGTTCCGAAAATCCCACGTGTCACGCAATGTGCGTCATTTTTTGCACTTCTTCATGGAAACACAGATGTTTGCAGGGTTCATACAGGACCGAGAGCTAAGCAAGAACATGGTCAAAGGTGAGGTTTGATCTTACTTCCTTGTTTTGTAAATGCACTTTCAAAGTATAATGTCCTTTTGACCTGACAAGTTAATCCTCTTGGCGTTTTGGTGTATGGAATAGCTCCATCCCCTGCTGATTACTCCACAAAATCCATCTTATGAAGCAATGAATTTTTGCATCTCCTTTCTGGGCTTGATCTTCCAGCTTACATTACACGCACGATTTCTCTCTCGTAGCCTCCTTGCTAATGATTTAAGATGCCACATGCTAGAAGATGAAATAGCTCATCTAGGTGAGGGATTTTTTCCCCCCTCTCTCTTTAGGCCTTTTTGAGGTCCGTGCCTTGCAGTATTTGGAGAGTACTCCAGAGACAGAGCCAACTGGAATGAACAAAATCCTTCGCAGTCTTGGTAAATGACACTCCTGCTTTTTGTTGATTTTTTTTTAAATAAATTTAGCTATTGAACAAATAGCATGCAAAAGAGAGCAGGGCCCATTCTGTGCCTTGGGCACTTGTGTTGCTTTTGTTTACCTTTGCCCCTTCAGGGGACACTAAACACGTTTTATTTAATTTTTAAGCTTTTGCATCTTTAGACAAAGTTTGTGTAACTTGCCTCATCTTAGAGCTGACTACACGTGTTCGTAACGTTGGTCTTGGGTGAGACGGTGCTCAGGGGGCAGCAGCCGTGCCTGACACCGTGAATTTCCACCGTAAGAAGTTCCTCAGCCAGGTGACTCCCGGAATATCTTTAGTCCTAATGATGTTTTTTTCTCCGTAGGAAGTAAAATGAAATTTCTTCAGAAGAAATGAGCGTGCGCTGCCGCGGGCCGGCGGCGCG